>NC_137056.1:9033253-9038253 GCF_032717465.1 Coenobita brevimanus | reverse complement strand
GCGCCGAGAGATGCTGGTTGTCGCTTCTGCTGAAGTCCCTTTCCTTTTTCTCTTTCTCTCCCATTCCATCGTCTTGTGTAAGTCGAGTAAGAAGATAGCTAGTGTATGAGGTTGCTGATGCTTACTTTAATGCGTGGGGATAGAGACAGTGTGAACACACCCAGGTTCCTGCTTACTACAGTTTCTTGGTTCTAGTGTAAGCTAACTTACAATCTTCCTAAGTAGTTTCACACCTTTCTGGTTACTGGCACGAGTACATTACACGTGTACATGGTTACACGGCACTAAGGTATATTAGTGATAAACACGTATGTAAGTAGCTTACATTCTTTTCTTTTGCAGCTAGACATAATCGTTGTCTTATTATGTGTTCAGTATCCTACTCAGATCTCGTATGATTTTTGTGGCCTACCTAGAAAACTGGACACACAGTAGGCAGTTCCATATGTAGCAATGTATTCTGCTGTTATGGTCTGTATGCCTTGCTTTCTCCCTTCACATTCTGTTCACCTTTTTCTGTTTTGTGTGTTTTTCCCTCAGCGTTCGATTCTTCTACTTTTTACTCCTTTACTGCTTTTTTTAACTACAGTTATATATATATATATATATATATATATATATATATATATATATATATATATATATATATATATATATATATATATATATGCTTGTATAAATTGTTTTGCCGGTTCTTTTCCATTCCGTCTTTGACTGGACTGCTGTCTCTCCTCTGTTCTTTAGTCTTGTACCTATCTTTCTCTCCATATAATTCTTTTTATTCTGTCATCTCTGTGTTCTCTCATTCGTCCAGTTTTGTCACACCCTCTAGTTCATATCGCGGCGGGGTATTATTTTACTTGTTTTTTTGTATGTCTGTTTATCTGTGTGCAAAATAACTCGAACTGTTTTAATCCATTTATAACCAATGTTGCTTGAAGAAGTAAGGATTAGCCAAGGGGCCACGTGTTTTTAAAAATAAGTCAAAGGTCAAGGTCACATGGCAAGGTCAATTTAAACTGTTTTAATCCTATATGGGCCAAACTTAGTGGAAGGATTAAGAGTAAGACAGGGATGAACTTATTCTAATTTGAAAACGGTAAGTTAAAGGTCGGTATCAAAGGTTCGATCTTATTACTCTAATAGTTTCAGTTGGATTTGGCCGAAACTTGGTGGAAAGCTTGAGGGTCAGCCAAGGATGACTCTATTATATTTTGAGTATTAGGTTAAAGGTTAAGGTCACAGGGCAAGGTCAACTCAAACAGGTATGATCCAGTTTTGATCAAACTTGGTGGAAGGACTCTTGGCCTGGCAAGAATTAAATAAATCGATTTTGATGACTGCATCAAAGATCAAAGTCACAGGGCAAAATTAAATGTTCGACCTTAAATATATTGTAGGGCACGACTGTCTTGATCCGTAAGTGCTTCTTGTTGTAAAATGTATTCTATCCTTGCTTTTCCTTCTTCTTCATCTTCATCTTCTTCTCTCATTGCTCTCTCTCTCTCTCTCTCTCTCTCTCTCTCTCTCTCTCTCTCTCTCTCTCTCTCTCTCTCTCTCTCTCTCTCTCACACACACACACACACACACACACACACACACACACACACACACACACATCCCATCTTTGCTTTTGCTTTCTTTCATTCTTTTTCCTCCACTCTTTCTCTCGTGTCCGTTCTTCCTCCTCAGCTCCCCATTCTTCTGCTGTTTACGCCTTTATTGCTTCTTTTATCTACATCTCATTTTTTTTCCCTAGAGCAGGCCTTCTCAGTTCTATCTTTGCCTTGGCCTTCTTTCTCCTTTTCTTTCACTTTGCGTCTGTTTTCTCTCCGTGTTCACTCACCCCCCCTCTCTCTCTCTCTCTCTCTCTACTCCTCGTCCTCCTCCTCCTCCTCCTCCTCCTCCTTCTCTTGGTTAAGGATGTCAACCAGATCGTACGTTCAGGGACCAGAATGAAAGAAAATGACGTCATGGTATTAAAGAGGTTAATGTACTGTAGACTTGCTTCATTATTATTTATTTTTTCTCCAGCGCCGAATAAAATCATTTGGCGTGGAGACGATTTGTTTGTGGCCGCCCTTAATGGGATCAAGACCTCTGGCAATAGGTAGATAGATAGATAGATAAAAAGGTAAATAGGTAGACAGATTGACAGAGATAGCAAGGATAACAAAACTGTCCGGCTACGGAATTTAAGGTCTCTGGTTAACAGACAGATGGATAGACAGATAGATTGATATGGATAGATAGATAAATTGATACACAGATAAATAGCAAAAATAATAAAATTGTCTGGCTGCTGGATTGGTGATAGATAGATGATAGATAGAGGCAAACAGACAGACAGATAGCAAGAATAACAAAATTGTGTCTGGCTACGGGATTAAGGCCTCTGGCAATAGATAGACAGTTAGATATATAGGTAGGTGGATAGACAAATAGATAGATAGGCAGACAAACAGGTAGATAGACAGATAGATAGATAGACAGGCAGATAGGTAACAAGAGTAACAAAACTGTGTCTGGCTATCGAGATGCATGAAGAGAAGAAAAGAACACGATTTAATACCTTAACCCCATTGGCCCCTGTTTATTATTATTATTATTATTATTATTATTATTATTATTACTTATTATTATTATTATTGTTGTTGTTGCTGCTACTGCTGCTGCTGTTGTTGTTATATTCATTATCATTATTATTATTATTATTATTATTATTATTATTATTATTATTATTATTTCTGCTTCCAGGCGATTGTATTCAGCTTAGGAGAGGGGTTAGACGTAGCCTTCTTTAAGCCCTACAGTGCGGGGAATAAAAGCGAATTGAGAGAGCACAAATAAACAGACATCACTGTAGTGAAGTTGTCAGTGAAGACCGTGGTCGTATTTTAAGTGGGTTTGGAGGTTTCGCAGCCCATTTTTCTTGGCGATCTATCATACCTATTACATCTTAACTTTCTGTTTGATTATATTTCTATTATGAAGCTAGTTTTCTTGATGATATTTCTATTATTAAGCTAGTTTTCGTGATGTTGTTTCTATTATTAAGGGAGTTTTCTTGAGTACAGTAGCCTACAAGTGCATGAAAAGACAAGAAGCAAAATAAATCGCTCAGGAAGTGGAGCTACGAAATCCTCAAAGTGCTTAGAAATACGGCCCCTTCACTACAAGGGGGGGACGCTCTCCTAAGCTGAACATAATTTCGGGGTTGCAAAGATATAACAAAACTGTAACTGGGCTCTGACAGACATTAAGGCGTCCCGTAAGCTGAGTATGTGCGTCTGGAGGTAGCAAGAATGAAACAGCACGTCATCGAAGTGAAGGGTTAGCCATAGTTGTCAGGATGGATGGACTGACAGAAAGATGGATGGATGAGGATGGATGGATGGACTGTCAGAAAGATGGATGAAGATGGATGTATGGGCTGTCAGGAAAATGGATGGACGAGGATTGATGGATGGACAGACGGGTGAATAGAAAAAAGGATACTTGATTAGATTGATGGCTGGCCGGCTGGATGGATGGAAAGGCGTATGAATGGAAATGTGGATGCATAGATAGATATATGGCTGGATGGATGGATGGAAAGATGGATGAGTAGGAATATGGACGCATGGATAGACAAATGACTGGCTGGATGGCTAGATGGAAAGATGGATGACTAGAAATATGGCTGCGTGAATAGGGAGTTGGCTTGTTGGATGGATGGTCAGACGGATGAGTAGGAATATGGATGTTTGGATAGATATATGGCTGGCTGGCTGGATGGATGGATGGAAGACAGATGGATAGATGACTAGGAACTTCACTTTTGGTTGAGTGGCCCTTCTTCCTCCGATCTTCATGGTGTTTAGGATGCCACCCATTCACTTTGTCTTGCCAAATATTAAATATACAGGAGGAGCAGATAAGGCACGGTTTCTCTCTCTCTCTCTCTCTCTCTCTCTCTCTCTCTCTGTCATTATGTGCTGATGTATGGAGATTTCATATAGAGCACTCCTTCAGTACGATGTCACAGTTTAGTTTATTCTTGCTTCCTCTAGACGAGTATATGCAAATTAGGAATGGACTTTTGAAGGCAGGCGTAATGATGGGTGTACCTAACCCCATCAGTCTCAAAGCTCTCGCATATACCGAAAAAAAAAGAGAGAGAAAAAAACAAATTATTTAGAGCCAGTAATATTATAGTCAAAAGTCAAAGCAAGAGAGATGTAAATGGAGACTGTATCATACCCATCCACTAAGAATTAACACGGTAATATGATGATGTATTCTGTGTTTAGTCTTGCCATTTCCAGAAAACTATGTTCACGGTTGGAAACGTCTTATGTACTGAAGGAATTAATGACGACTGTATCTAGCCCCTCCATTTCGAAAAGTCACTCCCTAGCTGAATAAAACTGTCTGAAGGTTATAAGAAAACGTTAATAAGTAAATAAAAATACGTCAACTGAATGAAGTGGGTAAAAATAATTAGTAAGTCCTCTAGCTGAAGAGAATGAACCCTCTCTTGGTCAGAACAGCTCTGGTATTCACTTCCAACTGACGTCAGACGATTTTATTTAGCTGAGAGGGAGAGAGAGAGAGAGAGAGAGGGGGGGGGGAGAAGTAGGTGCTTGAGTATGTTATTGCTGTCATTTACCCTCATGGTCGGGAACAACTGGTCTTCAAGTCCAACTAATCCCAGTCAATTTTATTCAGCTGAGGGTGAATCATACGAGCCTGAGAGTATTAACACTGTCATCAACTACCATGGTGTGAACAACTCTGAAATTCTATTCCAGCTAATGCTAGTCGATTTTATTCAAGTTAAGTGAGTCATAGGAGCCTGAGAATAAACAGACATTACTGTACCTAAGGGTGAGCATTCTCCAGTGAGCGCTTCCTGAGTCCTACCATGTCGTCATTCCCTGGCGAGGCATATATGTTCACAAAACTACTGATGGGGTATGCCATAAAAATTAATAAAGATGAAGTAAGAGTGGGTGGCG
>NC_137056.1:9008253-9028253 GCF_032717465.1 Coenobita brevimanus | reverse complement strand
ACATGAAACACGTCCTCGGGCTGAAGGGGTTAAGGGGAAGTTGGTTGTGTGGGGGCTAGGTATGGTATGGTAAGGGAATGTCTGGTATTGGGTGTGGTGGTATGGTATAGTGTGGTGTTATGCTATGGTATGGGAGGGTGAGGGATGTTATAGCGATGTGTGGTGCAGGGTGTGGTGGTGTGATTAGATGTTGTCGTGCTGTGGTATGGTAAGGAAACGAGAGATTTACAGTGATGTGTATTGGCAGCTGTTGTGGGATGGTGTGGTGCTGACATGGGATGGATGTGAGAGGGGTGGTGTGGCATAGTATAGGATGGTATGGTATGGTATGGTAGTGAGGAAGGTGGTATGATATGGTAGTGAAGGTAATGATATAGAATGGTATTGTGTGGTATGATAGTGAGGAAGGTGATATAGTATGGTAGTAAGGGAGGTGGTATGGTAGGCTATTGTGTGGTAGTGTGGGAGGTGGTATGATATTGCATGGTATGGTATGGTAGTGAGAATACCAGTAGGTATGATATGGCTGAGGAGATGCTGTGGTATGGTATGATATGATATGGTATGGTGGCAGAGGATGGCACGGTAGTGAGGAAGTCGGTTTGGTATTAGGTATGGTATAGTATGCTGTGGTAGGAGGGTTGTATGGTATGGTTTGGTATAGTGTGGTACGGTATGGTAGTGAGAAAGGTGGCATGATACTGTATGACAATGAGGAAGGTGGTATGGTATGGTAGTAAGGGAGATGGTATTATGGTATGCTTTGATTATGAGGGAGTTGTTGTGGTATGATATGGTAGTGAGGAAAGTGGTATGGTATGGTGTGGTAGTGAAGGAGGTAGTATGTTATGGTATGGTCTTGAGGGAGAAGGTATGGTGTGGTGTGGTAGGGATGGAGATGGTATGGTATTGCATGGTAGTGATGGAGGAGGTATGGAATGATATGATAGTGAAATGGTGTGATATGGTAGGATAGTGATGGTGATGGTATGGAATAATAATGCATGGTATGGTATGGTGTGGTATGGTAAGGTATGGCATGGTATGGTAGTGAGAGGTGTATGGGAGTGTGGTTGTGGGTACCATGGGAACTGGAGTATTGATTCCAGAAGAGTAGGACGCTCTCTCTCTCTCTCTCTCTCTCTCTCTCTCTCTCTCTCTCTCTCTCTCTCTCAGCCTCTCCTTACCTCTCCCTCACTTTCCTCCTTACCTTCCTCAACTCACTTCTTACATAGGAAGATAGATACATATGTAATACACAGATAGATAGATAGATAGATTAGAGAGAGAGAGAGAGAGAGAGAGAGTTTGCTTGTTGAACAGGCTGGATTGGTAAGTAGACATGCAGATAGTTTCACAGATAAAGAGAAAAACAAAAAGAAATCAGACGGATCATCGGTTATACTTATAGACAGATTGATTGACGTACTGATAGACCGATTTACCCTCCAAAGGCCGGGACAAGTCTAGTTTAATCTTCCATCTAACTTCAGACGATTTCATTCAGTTGAGAGGGAGAGTCATAGGAGTCTGAATGTTATTACTGGTATCGTTAACCCTCTCACGGTCGGCTCAACTCATGTGTCAGTACTTTATTCCAACTAATGTCACAAGATTTTATTTAGCTGAGTGAGTCATAAGAGCCTGCGAGTATTAATGGTTAAATAAATATGTAAAAATATGTCAATAAATTCTTTTATATTAAGGGCTTATTTCGGTAACTGAGTCTGCGGTGAGCGTGGTTCTCGAGAATGATAAGGGTTGGATACAGATGGTAAAGAATAAGGCAGAGATAGGTGGATGAGAAACAACACACACGCACACACATACACACGCACACGGGGGGGGGAGGAGTTTACATAGATACACTGACAACTTAAACTTTATTGTCACACTGAGGTGGTCTTGGTTTTAATATTATTGTACCCTCTTGGTGTACGTGCCAAGGGATACTATGGTTTAAACTGCAAGACTCACTTGCTGCATCAGAATTGCCAGTTCCACTGCTGGATATTGGATCTTACGGACGCCATACCTCAGTCACTAGACCATCTTTGTCTGTGTAACTTTGCATTCACAATAATCCCTGGATAAACATGAAACCTATCCACTTTTAAGGTTCTGCTTACCCCCCCCCACATCCTAATGCATCGTAACTTGTGGGAACCGCATCTTAGTAACTGGGACACCCTTACATTTGATACTTTGCACACAAGTTAGGCTTTTGCAAGAAACAAAGCTTATATATTTTCAAGATTCTAGTTCCCTTGAACTCCTCATCCATCAGTAGCCTAGTAACTGCGCCATTTTTATTTTAATTGTATACATACAATAGGCTCATGGTAAAGCCTCGTCACTGTCAGTGTTCTATACCTCCTTCCCCTACACCTCTCCTCATCCCGTACAGTACATCACAGTCTGTGGATGTTGGAAGCTCATTAACCATACCATCACTTGTGCAGCTTTATGCATACAACATGAGGTAATAGTGAACCATATTAGTTTTCAAGGTTCTACATAAACACTTCCCTCAACACTCACAAAGCTTAGAAGTTTGTTGACTCTGCAACCAAACCACCATCAGTAGTTACTACTTACATAAATAATAAAGCTATGACGAAAATCACGGTTAATGATTTTCATGGTTTCAGTTTTACTGCTCCCCAGCCCCAGCCCCAACATAGTCGGTATCGCAGTGGTGCTTGCCATACTTTATTAACTAGGTAACCGATATTATGTAACCCTACACACACAATAGGGCAATTGTTAAAACATAACAAATAGGCATAACGAAAAAAAAATGTGTAGTGGGATAAAAATGTGTAGTGAGATATAAAACGGGTGAAAATCAACCTCCATTGTTACCATCCTATTGTCCCGAGCCAGCATCTATCAATGTCATTTTCGTCCAGGGGGACGCTTCCTCTTGCACCGCAGTTTGTGGATGCTGTAAACCAGTACCTGGATCTGCTGTTTCACAAGCATAGTAGGCATATGGTAAATGCAATCTATTGATTATGAAGGATCCTGGTCCAAACCATGCACATTAGCCTTGTGGATGTCATATCTCTAAAGCCATGCAGTCTTTGACTGTCCTACTCTACACACATTACAGGCTTATGGTAATCATCAAGCTTATTGATCTTCAAAGAAGGTCTTGCTGCCATCCTGTCTTCGCCCCTTAACAACATAGCTCATGGACATCTAAGCTTAGGAACTGGGTCATCTATGGTTACACACACACACACACACACACACACACACACACACACACACACACACACACACACACACACACACACACACACACACACACACACACACACACACACACACACACACACACACACACACACACACACAGTACACCTTGGCAAATCTCAAGTATGTTGATCATCAGTGTTCCACTTCCCTCCACTCTGCAGCACCCAGTTCCCCCACCCCCATCCATCACATATCATGGAAACTGTGTGTTCGAAACCGATCAACCTCTGTTCCTGCAGCGTTATATTAGAAAGGGGCCTATAGCAAGAGCCCGGACTATTTTCAAGGTTCAAATTAGAACGTTATTCAGTAAAACAGCCACGGGGGAGTACAATGGAGTTCAATAGTGGGTGAACATGTTAGTTGCAGTTAGTAATACCTTAGTTACATAAGTTTAAGAAAGGATGGTATAGCAGGAGAGAGAGAGAGAGAGAGAGAGAGAGAGAGGAGGGGGCCCGCCCATCTTTCTCTCCACGCCACCAGACAAGTAGGTAAACATTAAGACAGACAGACACACTAGAATCAATCACACAGGGCATCCTCACCAACCAGGGAGAGAGAGAGAGAGAGGTGAAATTCGCAACACACACACACACACACACACACACACACACACACACACACACACACACACACACACACACCATTCTAACCCTTTCTTTACGAGTGGTCTGTCATAAGCTGGATAAAATCGTCTGAAGCAATAACAAAATACCGAGACATCTTCGTAGTGAAGGGGTTAATGGGGACTGTCTCTTGCTTCATCTCAATGGGGTCTCTCTCCTCAGCTGACTGTATAGGCTACCCAATTTACTCTAACTTGATCTTATATCGACATATCTGCATCTTGATTGCTGAGTGGTAACAATAGATTAACACTCGAATATTGGGCTAATCACGAAGAAATGCTATGGAAGGGATGTAGAACCTTAGCATTGTGTTCTGCCAATGAGCATCGGGGCTTAAGCTGCAGCAGAACGAAAATCTTTGCCATGTTTAGTTGAAAGGGGTATAGAATCGTCTGGCGCCACTGACAATTAAAACAGACATCATCGCACTCAAGAAATTAACCCCATCAGCCGGAGGACGTCTTTTGTGCTTTAATTTTACTTTTACCAGACGATTTTATTCAGCTTGGGAGAGACTATTCGAACTGAAGACATTAAATATAACTTTCAGTAGTCACTTCAGCACATATTCGAATTCATTTATTTTAACTATGCTCCTTTTGCTCCATCTTGGCTCAGAACTGTCACCTCTCCATCTTAAATACTGAGTAGTAACAAGAGATTAACACCAGAATATGCTGCTAGTCACGAAGAAATGCTATGGATAGGATGTATAGGCCAAGCATTTTCTTTATGTGACACTGAGCGTCGTGAAATAAGTCGCAAAAGGACGAAAATTTTGGTCAAGTTAAGGTGAAAAGAGTATAGGCGTAGATTTTCGTTCTTCTGCAGCTTATTTTGCGGCAGAATAACACAATACTATAACTCAACAGACTTTCTATACAAGTTCTTCGTGACTAGCTTCATATTCTAGTTTCAATCTCTTGTTCTTGCTCAACACTCAAGATGAACAGAGAGTATTTATATGCCTAGTTAAAGTGGGCAGGTTATAGATGGCATGACGCCTTCGTTCTCAGGGGGTTATATGTAAGGCCACACCACGTCTAGACACCATAAAACGGGCTGTCTCCACTCCGACTGTTTGACTGTTTGCTTCATGGCTGACTGCTGTCTCGAATAACTTGTTCGCTGTCTCCACTCCGCCCGTATTTTGTTTGCTTCTTCATACTAAAAAAAAAAAAAAAAAAAAAAAAAAAAAGATAAAAAGAACACAAATTTTTTTGCCTCGAAAATAAACCCTTTCAGTATGACTTCACATTCACTTGACTCTCGCTGCCTCCAGACGATTGTAACAGCTTAATTTGACTAAGTATTTTTCATTTGGGTTGTTGTCTTCAGGCGAATTTGACATCGTGGGGTAACGTCTTTTTATTACATGCTAGCCAGGATGATTTCATTCAGTTCAAGAGAGTTTCCTAGTAGTGAAGGGGTTAATGAATGCTATAATTAACTTCCCCAGTGTAAAAAGTCTCTCCTAACTTGAACAACACCGTCTGATATCAGAAAAAAACATAATACCAATATGAAAGACATCGTAGTGAAGGCCCTATCCGACTTAGAAGAAGAGGGAGGCAAAGAGAAGAGAAGAGAAGAGAGAGAGAGAGAGAGAGAGAGAAAGGATGAGGGAAGAGAAGAGAGGGAGAAAAGAATAAGAAGAAGAGATGAGGGAGGAAGGGAGAAGCGAGAGAAGAGAACAGGGAGGAGAAGCGAAAAGGAAGAGGAAGAGAAGAGAGCGGGAGGTGTGTGGAGAGAACAACGAGGTGTGTGGGACTTGAGGGGGATTAGAATTAGATATAGCCTTAATTAACTCCAAAATCGTCTTACCCCTTCAGCTCGAGGACGGCTATATTTACTTCAGGGATAATCTCACTAATGGGATTAACCCCTTACTTCCAGTGACGGTTACTACTAGACGATTTTATTCAACCAAAGAGTGACTTTTCCAAACGGCGGGGTTGATAGAACATTAATAAACCCCTGCAATATGGGAGGCCTTTCCTAAGTTGATAATAGTAATAATAATAATAATAATAATAATAATAATAATAATAGTAATAATAATAATAATAATCCATCCATCCATCCATCATCCAATCCTATGTTGCCCCACGAGGAGCGTCGGAGGCCGGGGCTAGGCAGTTGGTCCTGACATTTAAGATGAGAGTGACCAACCTCACTCATCCCTAAGTGGCATTACGTGAGCAGTAAACCCCAACCATCCTTTGGATATAAACCTGCACCGGCTTAATCTGATTGGAGCACAATAATTACCCACTAAACCACCAGGCGCCAAAATTTGGTTATATGGTTACCACCCAGCGTAGTAAATGGTTTCCTGGTGTACAGGAAACCATTTGGCTTGTCACTCAGTGTAGAATCACCCATAGGCAGAAGGAAGAGAAAAGAATGAAGGAAAGAAAGACAGAAGAGGGAGTATAAAGTCACCCGTAGGCAGAAGGACAAGGGAAGAATGAAGGAAAGAGAGATAGAAGAAGATGGAAGGAAAGAAGGATGGAAGAAGATGGAAGGAAAGAAGGATGGAAGAAGATGGAAGGAAAGAAGGATGGAAGAAGATGGAAGGAAAGAAGGATGGAGGAGAGGACAGGGCAGACACCGGAGAGCAGCACTACATTGAGTGAGTGGATGGTGAGCGCCCCCACCTACCACATAAAATAATTATTATTATTATGATTGCCTGCTACCAGCGTAATGCCTTCACTGCAACAGGTCTCTCTGAAGCTGAATAAAATCTTTGGGTGTTAGCGAGAATAAAGGACATTCTCGATCTAAAGAGGTTACGAAACCCAGAATATGATAAAGTACATCAGTGTATAGAAGAGATTAAAGACTGGCAGAACAGGGAACACGTGATTTGACCTGCGTATTATACTGTCGCCTCCGACGTTGGAGCGGGTGTTATGTTTTGATCGTGTGTGTGTGTGTGTGTGTGTGTGTGTGTGTGTGTGTGTGTGTGTGTGTGTGTGTCCAAAATATCTCACTTAGTTTCTACCCGATATTAACCAGGTTTAATGGTTGGGGTGTAGATGGACAGCCAAAGATCTGAGTTATTGTTTTTTAGAACAAGTCAAAGGTAAAGATCACAAGGCTAAGTCAACACTTAACCTTGCACGATCAACTTAAACTATTTTTTATATGATTTAGACCAAACTTGGTGGAAGTGTTAAGGATAATGCAAGATGAAAGGGGGTTTGTTTTTGAAAACAATCAGAGGTCAATGTCCGAGGGTAAGGTCGAAGTTCGATCTGTGTGTCGGTGTGTGAACAAAATAACAAAATCAGTTTTGATCCGATTTGGATCACACTTTGTGGAAGAGTCGAGCGTCAGCCATGGAGCTGACCTGATGGCTGTTTTTTAAAACAGTTGGTCAAAGGTGAAGGCCACATGGTACGATCAGCCTCTACGGTTTTCATCCGAATTAAACCAAACTTTGTGGAAAGGGTTCTGGGTAAGGCAAGGATAAAGGGATCCGATTTTGAGAACGATCAGTCAAAGGTCAAGATCACAGGACAACTTCAGCTCGAGGTTTTTATCTGACTTGAGCGAAACTTCGTGGATGTGGTCAGGCAGGAATGAAGTAATTCGCTTTTGATAGCAATCGATCGAAGGTCAAGGTCTCAGGACAAAGTCAAATGTTTGGCACTTAAACCAACTAATGGGTGAAGGTGCTGTGCTGTTTGGGTGCTCCCTCTTGTTGTATTCAGTTCCCCAGTTCTCCGATGTTTTTATATTTTTCTATTATGGCTGCTCTGAAAAAAATTGTAAATGCCGCCGTACTGATACTGGGAAGGGACGCCTGGATGTTCCTTTGTTAGGGTCATCTCTCATAGGATGCGGCTTTAGGCAGTACATAGATAGACAGAGAGGTAGGTGGAAAAATACACAGGTAATTAATGGATAGTAGATAAGACGCTGGATAGAGGTAATTGAGTAAACGGATAGATAGATAGATGGATAATAGAGATAAGCAATTATATAAAAAAAACAAGTGTAGAGAAATTTCGGTCGATATAGTTTCATATTTGTTGGGTACGTTTCAGTTATACTGTGATGTAGGTCACTCTTTCGGCTTAGGCTTAATACAGGCAATCAAAATCAACACATTTCAAGGTCATCTCTCAAAATAGTGTGTGTGTGTGTGTGAGAGAGAGAGAGAGAGAGAGAGAGATTGATTTGATTTGACCCCAATGGGGCTAGTTTATTGGACACCCCACACATCCTGTGAAGGGGCAGCGTCAAAAGAATACATAGATACAGCATCATACAAAGAATTTAGAAGGGGTATCCAAAAGGTAGGCAGTATCTCAACGAGATGCATCCCTATCTGCATTACAAAAGTCTTACAACAGTATATCAACATAAATATAACTCATTTTATATTATCAATATACATGGGGTGAGAGAGTTGAACGAACTGATCACAAATATATGACATAAGTTCTTAAGTTCAAAAATTTTATAACAGTTATATTAGGCTAGGTGTATTTTGGGGGCAATTGTTGTGTTACTGAGGAGAAGCAAATAATTTATACTTCCTCAGTATTTTTCTGACAATATCATTTTCTAACATAAATTTTGCCTGACTCTCTACTGTATTGTCATAAACTGAGTATTCCTGTATTCACGTATGAGTGGACATTCCAATAGATAATGCTTCAAAGTGTGTTTGTTGGGTTGTTCACATACTTTGCACTTCCTCTTCTCATCAACCTGCCAACCCAGTTCCCAAGAGTAACAGTAGCCAAGCCTTATTCTTGCATGTACAGAGAATATGGTGTCCCACTGTAATCACATCCCCTCTGGAAATGCCTCTCGTATTGAATGCATTAACGAAGGCTAAATCTAACCCTTCCAGTCCGAATACCTCCTAAGCTAAAGGAAATCGTCTGAATGAGGCTAGAATAAACTAAAAAAAAAAAAGGGGTAATCGTAGTGAAGGGGCTTACCGGCCACACGATCTCCCATCTCTCTCTCTCTCTCTCTCTCTCTCTCTCTCTCTCTCTCTCTCTCTCTTACGATTCACTTAGCTAGAATACTAAAATACTAGAGTTACCCCGATCATGAGAGGGGTTGATGATATCAGTATTAACTATGGTGTTAGCTAGAGTCAAACACTAAAAATACTGTAGACTGAAGACTTTAAGGTTTTATTTAGATTAATACTGGACGATATTACTTAGGTGAAAAGGAGGGTTGAGGAAAGTGTAAGAAGAGAAGAGGGAGGAGAAGGGAAGACTGAGGTGACGAGGAGAAGAGAAGAGAAGAGGGAGTGAAAGAGAAGAGAGGGCAGTAGGGAAGAGGAGAAAGGGAAAAGAGAAGAGGGAGGTGAAGAGGAAAGTGTGTAAGAGAAAAGCTTGAGGAGAGAGGAAAGAGGACTGTGGAGAGAGGAGGGCGGTGTGCGGAGACAAGAGGGCATGTGTGGAGGGAAAAGAGGGAGGTGTGGGGAGAGAAGAGGGAGATGTGTAGAGAAAAGAGAGGTGTTGAGAGGGAAGATTGAGGAATGTAGAGAAAAGAGGGAGATGTGTAGAGAAAAGAGGGAGGTGTGTAGAGAAAAGAGAGAGGTGTGTAGAGAAAAGAGGGAGGGAGGGAGGTGTATAGAGAAAAGAGGGAGGTGTGTAGGGGAAATAGGGAGGTGTGTAGAGAACAGAGGGAGATGTGTAGGGAAAAGAGGGAGGTGTGTAGGGAAAAAAAGGAGGTATGTGGAGAAATGAGGGAGATGTGTAGGGAAGAGAGGGAGGTGTGTAGAAAAAAGAGAGTGGTGTTGAGAAAGAAGAGAGAGGTGTGTAGAGAAAAGAGAGAGGAACTGAGAGAGAAGAGGGAGGTATGTCGAGAAAAGAGAGAGGAACTGAGAGAGAAGAGGGAGGTGTATAGAGAAAAGAGAGAGGAACTGAGAGAGAAGAGGGAGGTGTGTAGAGAAAAGAGAGAGGAACTGAGAGAGAAGAGGGAGGTGTGTAGAGAAAAGAGCGAAGTGCTGTAGTATGATCACATTCTTGTAGGCGCTGCTTAGCATGGGCCAACTGGGCAACTGCAAATCCTCCTTTATGTTCTTGTGTTTTTAAGAAGTAATAGGCTATAATCTAGCATGTTAATTTTTGGTTTAAAACAAGTACTACCCGTACCCCACTCACCGTATACACCAGAACCCTCCCCCCGCCACCCACACACATATTAACCTAATAACACATTCACTCCCAGGAAAAACTATATTTAGTCATGCCCACGTCCAGACAATTTTTTTTTTTTTCAGTGTAGGAGAGGCTTTTTCAGTTGTAGCTGAAAATTTTATAAAGCCTTCATGACCCTCTTCAGTAAGCTATGACAACCCATTCCCTACAAAATAAAACTGCCTTGAGATACCAGGAATAAAATAATAAATGCATCATAGAATTCAAGTAGGTTCGATATCTGTCGGTCTCTGTCATTTTTTAACCCTGCAGTTCTTTCCATACTCATCAACGACCCCCTCTTCAGTGACAGTTTATGCCTTTTCTCCTGCCTAGCTATACATTTGTCTGTTAATATGTGTCTTTTTATCAACCCATCTGCCCATTTCCACTCTGTGCCTTTTAGTCTGCTCATCTATGCATTTCTATCTGTCTGTCTTTTTATCTACCCATCTGTCCATTTCTATCCAGTCAATGCTTTTTTGTCTGCCTATCCATGTATATCTATATATTTGTGTCTTTTTATCTATCCATCTACGCTTTTATATCTAGACTGTGACTTTTAATCTGCCCATGTATGCATTTCTATCTCTCTGTCTGTATCGTTTTGTCTCTCCATCTACGCGTTTCTATCCTCACTACTCATGACCCCTTCTCCAGCCGCGACACACCATCCTGCCTACTGTCCTGCCTCACCTTGGCCTTCCAGCAGGTGTCTCGTCTTACTCGTACCTTTACCGCTCGCCACCACGCCAAACTTACCAGAACCCACACACGCTAGGCCGGTTACTGCTCCTTTACGACCATCGTCCCCCATGCACACGTTCTGTCTGTCTGTCTGTCTGTCTGTCTCTCTCTCTCTCTCTCTCTCTCTCTCTCTCTCTCTCTCTCTCTCTCTCTCTCTCTCTCTCTCTCTCTCTCTCTCTCCCTCCCCCTTTCTGTGTGTGTGTGTGTGTGTGTGTGTGTGTGTGTGTGTGTGTGTGTGTGTGTGTGTGATAGTTTGGTGTTTTCGTGTTCAGTGACCTTCGATGGTCCCATGCAACCCATGGAGGCTTAGCTCTCTTATCAATATTTAGGTTTTCATTTATTTTTTCGTATGTAGCTCATTTGTATTTAATTTTGTGTTATTAATGTGATATATATACTTTTGTGTTTTATTTGATATCATCACTAGATGACCTTTTGTTATTATTATTATTAGTAGTAGTACTAGTAGTATCATTACTACTGCTACTGCTAGTTTGTATGACATTTTTGTGTTAATCCCCTTATTACAGCGACTTTTTTGTCTTTATTTTTAGTCCCCCCAGATGATTTTCTTTACCATAGGAGAAGATCCCCCTAGTAGTAAAAGGGTTAATGAAGACAGTATCTAGACCATACATTCGAAACTTTTATCCCATGATGAACAAAACCGTCAGGAGGTTGCAAGAAAAATGTAAAAAAAAAGTCCCTATGCTGAAAGGGCAAACCAGAGGAAGTGGTGGGTGGGGAGAGCGCTTCCTTGTATCCCTGGTTACTGGTTTACATACATTACCCTAAATTAATATAATTATTCACGTGGCTCTACAACACTGTCCTACTCTTAGTCTGCCTTCATTTTCTTTTTCTTCTTTTTTCTTTTTCCCTCCGTCTTTCTTTGTTTCTCTAGCCTCTTTATTTACTTTCCTTCCTTTCTTTCATGATATTCTTTTTTTTCTTTTTCATTTTCCCGTTTTTTATTCGTTCTTCATTTTCTCTCTTATTTCTGCACTTTTTTTTCTCTATTTCTTTCGTTGCCATATTTTCTCCGTCTGTTGTTATTTTCAGGAGAGCTGGGTGAAAGCAACCCTGTAGTACATGTGTTGATGGTGGGTTGTATTATTATTATTATTATTATTATTATTATTATTATTATTATAGTTGTTGATAGTGTTCATGTTTTTGCTGTTGCTGGGTTATTATTATTGTAGCTACTACTACTGCTACTACTGCTACTGCTACTACTACTACTACTACTACTACTACAGCTCATATTCCTTTTTTTTTTTTTGTATATAATCTTCTGTCTTTCCTCTTCCTCCTCCTTCTCCTCTTTTATCCTGTTCTTTTTCCATTGCTGGGTATCTTTCTTTTCCACTCTCTCCCTCTGTCTATCCGCTTATCTATCTATCTCTGTCTGATCTGTCTATCTATCTATCTGTCTATCTGTCCGCCTATCTATCTGTATTTATCTGTCCATCTATCTGTATATCGCAATACATTCGGTGATCTATTATTTGGAGGGAGAGGTGGGTGGAGAGAGCCTTAACATGTCTTCCTGTGTGTCTTTATACTTCCCTCACTTCATATCTGCCCTGTCCCTCACACTTCTTTGGCACGATGCTTACACTTCCTCTCCTCCTCTATTTCATTTTCTTTTTTCTGTCTCTCTCATTCTCCTTCCTCCTCTTCTTCTTCTTTTTTTCTTCTTCTTCTTCATCTTATTATTATTATTAGTAGTAGTAGGAGTAGTAATAGTATTAGTATTAGTATCCATCCATCCATCCATCATCCAATCCTATACCGCCACATGAGGAGCGTAGGAGCCCTGGGCTAGGCAAGTTGGTTCTGACATAATATGAGTGGCCAGTCTCGCTCATCCCTGAGTGGCATTATGTGAGCAGTAAACCCCAACCTCTCCTTGGATATAAACCTACTGTACACATTCTCAATCCGATTGGAGCGCCTTAATTACCCACAAAACCACCAGGCGCCATTATTTGGTTATATGGTTACCACCCAGTGTAGTAAATGGTTTCCTGGTGTACAGGAAACCATTTTGGCTTGTCACTTAGTGTAGAGTCACTCGTAGACAGAAGGAAGAGGAGAGAGTGATGGAAAGAAAGTCAGAAGAGGAGGTGTAAAGTCACCCGCAGGCAGGAAGAGGAAAGAATGAAGGGAAAAACACACACACACACACACAAAGGGAAGGAAGAGAGGAAAGGGCAGACACCTAACCCAGCACTACATCGAGTGAGTGGATGGTGAGCGCCCCACCTACCACCATAATAATAATAATTATTATTATTATTATTGTTATTATTATTATTATTATTATGACGACGACGACCACGATGATCATGATGATGATCGTTCTCCTCCTCCTCCTCCTCCTCCTCCTCCTGATTATTATTATTATTATTATTATTGTTATTATTAATATAATAATAATTATTATTATTGATATTATTACTCTGTGTTTTCTGTCTCTGTTTAGGTCTAAACATAGTGCCCAGGATTGGTTGAAACTGTTGTATCCTCACAATATACACAGTTATAGTAGGGTATATATTTATTTTTTTACTATCTTTTCAGTTCTTAAGTTATTATTGTTAGTCGGAGAGTTTAGTGGGTGAGAAGAGTGCCTTCAGTCGTATATATATATATATATAATCAGCCATTGCAAGTCCATTACTGAACAAAGGCTTCCCCCAACCTTTTCCACGGATTCGTTGACTAAGTCAATCTCTGCCACGTTTTACCTGCAGACTTCTGTCTGGCCTTTTTCTGCAGAGCTTACTATCTCTTGGAGTACAGTCAGTCAGCCTCTTGCTCCATCAGTTATCCCCTATTCTTGTTACATGACCTACCCACCTCCATTTCTATTCTTTTATAACTTCTATAATGTCTTTGACTTTAGCCTGCTCTCTCACCCAAATTGATCTCTTCCTGTCTTTCAAAGATATTCACAACATTGACCTTTCCATTGCTTTTTGAGAACGGATTAGTAGATATTCATCGATTTTGTCAGTTTCCAGGTCTCACAACCGTATGTCATAGCTGGCATTATACATTGGTTGTAATACTTTTCGTTTCATTCATATTGACAAGCTACTGTTCGTGATGTACCCATGTTTACCGAATATATATATATATATATATATATATATATATATATATATATATATATAT
The DNA here is from genome assembly GCF_032717465.1 of Coenobita brevimanus. Lineage (NCBI taxonomy): Eukaryota > Metazoa > Arthropoda > Malacostraca > Decapoda > Coenobitidae > Coenobita > Coenobita brevimanus. Next base: position 9,014,245 of record NC_137056.1, on the reverse strand, counting down.
ATAAGCCTGTCAGAAGGAAAAATAAAAAGTCGTACTGGAGGAGTTAATTTCCGACTGCTTATTTATTGTATTTTTATTTTTATTTTTGTCAGACGGTGCAGTGGGCGGTGTGACATCCTAAGCCAGGGACTCAAACTGAGGATCGATAACCTGTACACTTGTGATGATTTTTTGTAGGAACGACAGGGAAACCAGGGTATATACTCTTTCCATGAATTATTCTTTCTAAAAAAAAAAAAAAAAAACTACCTTTGGAGAATCATTGACAAGTTTGTGTATAGTTGCTTAAGATCTGATCCTAGTCGTAACCATTATATATATATATATATATATATATATATATATATTTTACGAAAAAGAAAATTGAAAGCACAGTCTTCCAGTGATTCTTATTCCTCCTAAAATACCTCTCACAGCTACCAAAGTGAATCGATGGGAAGTGTGTTTTGTTGCTCCTCCTTGTCACTTCACTTGCATATTTCCCCAAAGTTAATTTCCGTGTGTCCGTTTAGTTCGCGTGTGAGTGGGTCTCTCTCTCTCTCTCTCTCTCTCTCTCTCTCTCTCTCTCTCTCTCTCTCGTTAAAGATAGATGTCTGCATATATTTGTAACTCAGATGAAACAAACTAATCACAGGACAAAATAAAGCCGAGAGGCCGTGGCAAAGAGCGGAACACCAGCAGCAAGAAGAAGAAGAAGATGTACCACTAGCGCATCATAGTATGGGCGGTGGGTATTGGTGCTCTAGTGTGGCATGTGAAAGGAAGTAGGGGCATCAGTTGGGCGGTGGGTGAAAAATTGGCTCTCGCGGTAAATTAGTTTTTCTCCATACATGTCCGGCTTCACTTACCTAAAAACTGAATATCTAAGGCCCGTGCAGTGAGTGGCATCTGTGGTTTCGTAGCATTGCGTCCGAAGCGACTTAGTTTGCATAGTAAACCTTCCTATTCTCTTGCATGTTATTTATATCGTTGCAATAACGACATTGTTTGCAAAGGATACAAAATGATACTGAAGTGTATTGTGTAGAAAAAAATCGCAACGGAGGAGGTATTGCGAAATCTCCAAAACCACTATTAACCCGAAACGTAAGCGTTTCGCTCTTTATATTTTATTCATGCCATCTGTAGATTTTATTTATGTTAGGAAAGGTCTCTCGTACTGATGAGGTTAGTGATGTGTACTGTATGTCTAACACCTCCAGTTGGAAGTCTCTCTCATGCTGAATGAAACTGTGGAGATAAATTAGAAATAATTAAGTGAAAATATGAATAAAACTAAGCGAATACAAGTGATGATAACATTATGATCATCATCATCAACAACAACAACAGTAATAATAAAATAATAATAACACAATAATAATAATAATAATAATAATAATAATAATGATAATAATAATAATAATAATAATGAATAATAATAATGATAGTAATAATAAGAATAATAAAATAATAATAAACTCTCCATCGTCGTGAAGTAGTTTGTTATTGTCTTTTTTCATCATTTTCGTACACCTTTATTAACCTGCATACCCGTTGGCACATAAGGCTTCGGAACACCCCTCTCATAGCGATTTATCTTGCATATTACACCTTTAATATTTTCTGGAATGCATATTCATGTCTTTGTAATAAAGGCATTGTTTTCATCAGTAACATTGCAGGGGATATTAAAGTCGTCAGCCAGAGGTTATTATTACCTCAACCAAGGAGGTTACCGGTTTGTTTTACCCCTCGTTGGTTTGTTTGTCTGTCTGTTAGCAGGATTACTTAAAGAGTCGTGAAGGATTTTGATGAGATTTTGTGGAATGGTGGGCCATGGGCCAAGGAAGAAAACTGATTAAATTTTGGGCCGAATCCGGATCGGATCGGATCCGGAATATCCTGCACAATATCTCCAAATATTCTCAGTGAATTTCAATGAAGTTTGTGGAAAGGTGGTTCATGGAGGAAAAAAAGAATTGGTTAAATTTTGGACCGCATCCGGATCCGGGATTACTCAAAAAGTTATGAACCGAGTTTGATGAAACTTTGTGGAAGGTTGTGCCATGGGCCAAGGAAGAAACGATTAGATTTTGGGATGGATCCGGATCCGGAGTATCGCGCACAATATCTCCAAAAGTTCTCAGAGAATTTCAATGAAAAATTGTGGAAAGGTTGGCCATGGACAAAAAAAGGATTGACTAGATGTTGGGGTGGATCCTGATCCAATTTAGTGGCAATGGCATTGCCTGAGGTATGCGCTGAGTGTTTTCTAGTTATTATTATTATTATTATTATTATTATTATTATTATTATTATTATTATTACTACTACTACTACTACCTCGCCCGGGATGGAGTCCGGCGAGGTATTGTTTTTGGTCTAGTTTCTTTGTTTCTTAGTTTCATTTTGTTAGCAATATTACGGAAAAACGGCTTAATGAAATAGCATGAAACTTTTGGAATATGTGAGCACTGATCTCTAAAGGAAGTGATTAAGTTTTGGAGGTAATCGAATGAACTTAAAAGGTCAAAAGCTAGGTCATGGATTTTCAGATGGTTATAACTTGAAACCAATTGAAGTTAGAGCTATTTACTGCTATTAGCATATAGGAACTCCCATATGGGCTTTCATTTGGCACCAAGGCCTTTGACCTTGAGTGACCGTGAAAGGTCAAACTCAAGGTCACGGATATTCAGGGGGCTAACTCGAAACTGGTTGCAGGTAGATTTTTACTAATATCAACATGTAGGAGGTCCCAAATGGGCTTTTAATTGGTGCCATGACCTTTGACCTTAAGTAACCTTTAAAGGTCAAACTCAAGGTCACGGATATTCAGGGGACTATAACTCGAAACCGGTTGAAGATAGAGATACTTACTATAATCAAGATATAGGAAGTCTCATATGGGCTTTCATTCGGCACCATGACCATTGACCTTGAGTGGTCGGGCGAGGTTTGTTTTGCCTGGCACTAATTATTATTATTATTATTATTATTATTATTATTATTATTATTGTTGTTGTTATTATTACTACTACTACTACTACTACTACTACTACTACTACTACTACTACCAGCACCACCACTACTGCTACTGCTACCACTATTATGATGATGATGATGATTGTTACCGCCAACCAAGTTGGATGATTTATGTATTCACCTATGTTTGTTTGTTTTTCCACACGATATCTCCAAAAGTTCTCAATGAATTTCAGTGAAATTTTGTGGAAGGGTGGGTTGGCCATAAAAGAATTTATTAAATTTGGGGGAGCATCCATCTGGATCCGGCATTGGCGGAGGTTCGCGCTCGCTGAGTGCTTTCTAGTTATTATTATTTTCATGTCGACTGGTAATGCGTCGGTCGTAATAACGTAAGAGAGGGCCTTAGCACAGTGGCACTGCCCTTCCCGTATCCCCCTAAAGGAGAGCAGTGGAGAGAACAAGTAGGACAGTCTTGGTCTGCAGTCCACCAGGTTCACGTTCAGATGAGCAAATTGAAACACCAGGTTATTTTGTTTAGCCTGTGGGAGATTTTTCGTACTGGAGGGGTTAGGCAGATTTCATTAACCCCTGCAAAATGAGAGGTTTTCCTGAGCTTTTTTTTTTTTTTTTTTTTTTTTTTTTTAATGCGAGGAAGAAGGAACCAAAGACCATGAGCCCGCAGTATCAGTTCCCTCCAAGAAAAAGACAAAATACAATAGAGAGCCAAATTCAAGATCCAGTCATTTCAATATGCCTGGAAACACTGCGTTTGAAAAACTGGAGATCATAGGCAGCAGGAAATACAGACGGAGGGAGACAGTTCCAGAGTTGACCTGTTGCATAAATGAAGGACTGGGAGTAACGGTTAACTCTTGCATTAGAGAGTTGGACAGAAAAGGGATGAGAGTTTGCTGCTAGACGGGTGCTACGCGCCCGTCGTAAAGGTGGAGGAATGCATGCAGACAATTCAGAGTAGCAGTGACCATTAAAGTAGCGATAGAAAAGAGATAAAGATGCAACAGTGCGGCGAAGAGACAGAGGTTGAAGGGAGTCAGTAATAGGAGGAGAGTTAATGAGACGAAAAGCCTTTGACTCCATCCTATTGAGAAGAGCTGTATGTGGGGAGCCTCCCCACACATGAGAGTTGTACTCCACACAGGGGCGGATAAAACCCCTGTATAGAGTCAACATTTGTGCAGGGGTAAAGAAAGAACGGAGTCGGCTTAGCACACCCAATCTCTTGGAAGCAGGTTTTACAAGATATGTAATATGATCTTTCCAAGATAAGTCCCGAGTAAATAAAACCCCAAGCATGTTCAAGGATGATGCAGGATTAATAAAATCGTCTGGAAATAGCAAGGAAAACACAGATTATGACATCGTAGTTGGGGAATAAACTAATTTATGACTTCATCGTAGTAAAGGAATAAACTAGAATACGTCGTTATCGTTGTAAAGTAATAAACTAAACTATGACGTCATCGTAGCAAAGAAATGAACTGAAATACGACGTCACTGTAATAAAAGAATAAACATTGTGACATCGTAGTAAAGGAATGAACTATATTATGACGTCATCGTAGTGAAGGAATAAACTAGATTATGACGTCATTGTTTTAACGGCATAAACTTAATTATGACGTCATTGTGGTAAGGGAATTGCTGGATTATGACGTCATCATAGTAAAGAAAATTGGAATAATTCGTCACTAGTAAAGGAGTTAAATTGTAATTTGCATATTAAAAACAAATCATTAAAGGAGAGTTGCTACGAAACCTAAGTTCACGAGAATATGGTCCATGACGTCATTTTTCGTACCTCTCTCTCTCTCTCTCTCTCTCTCTCTACTGTATTTTGCATTCCCTCCCATCTCAGTTCTAGTCCCTCCCTTCCTCCTCCTTACTTTCACTCCCTTCCTTCTCCTCCTCACCCTCACTCCCTCACTGATCCCTCTTTCTCTCCTTTCCTCCCTCCCACTCCCCGAATCCTTCTTCTCTCCTCCCTGATCCCTACTCTCTCTCTCTCTCTCTCTCTCTCTCTCTCTCTCTCTCTCAGGCTTCAGTACACTGGTCATTTTTACCTTATAATAGCTACCACCAAGCAGAATGATAAGGGTTTGAAAATATATCTAAAACCCCATTCACCATTTCAGTCCAGTGATGCATTTTTCCATTCTCTTCTATCTCCAGACGATTATCATTCTTATTGTGGTACACTATTCGAGCTGGAGGGGTTAGGCACAGACTTCTCTAACCGCTGCATTACGTAGAGCTTTTCTACTTTGGATAAAATCGTTTTGAGGTGACAAAAAACATAGTTGGCGGATTGAAGGGGTTAAGAATGCTAGCACATTTTATATATAACTTTGTTTACACCCAAACTATTTTATTCAGCTAAAGAGACGATAACAAAGAGAATACCAATTTTATTTTATTCTTGCTGCTGCCATACGATAATATTCAGCTTGGAAGTACCCAGTTAATGAAAGGATTGTGTAACGATCGGCTTTCACATGCCTGAAATTGATGGGCAAGTCTACTACACATATTCAAGCAGTGTTTTGCGAGTCCTCAAGGACAGCTGATCCGTAGGACCGGGGAACACCACTTTGTTACTGGAGAAATGGCCCGCCCCCACCCAGTCCCTCATCCCATAGATATAGTTTTGGAAGGCCTTTAGAGAATAGGATGAGCAAATGTACGTGGAAATTGTGTTGTAGAGGCTGTGTCTGGGTCATAGAGTCCGCATACATCTGCCAACATCTCGAATCACAAAAGGACACGCTTATGCACTCTCTTAAGTTTTCGCCCCCACTTGGGATTGAACCTGTATCAAAAGAATTAAAATACACACGCGATACTTGCTGACCTTCGGCTACAACTAACCCGTCCATTTCTAAAAATTGCTGTGCTGAAGAAAATCGTCTGAAGTAGCGAGACTAAGTTGAAAAGGGAGTAGTTTTACTGAAAGGTTTGTTCCCCCCCCCTTTCTCTCTTTCTCTTTCTCTCTTACACCACATCC
>NC_137056.1:8995753-9005753 GCF_032717465.1 Coenobita brevimanus | reverse complement strand
GAGAGGGAATATAGAGACAATTGAATAGCCAGGTATCAGGACCGCCTGATTATGTCGGTGCCACCACGTGAAGGCGTCCCTCTTCTACACCATGTATATAAACTAAATACAGGCCAAGGGGCATATTTCTGTCCTGTAAGTCTTTTAGAACCGCGCATATAAGTTTTACCCTGGCACGGTATTTTGTCTTACTTTATTAACCAGCAACCCTAACCTAACCCTAGCCCTGACAGACCAGCCTTAACCCTACCAGACCAGCCTAACCTAGACTAACCCTACCAGACCAACTTAAACTAACCCCGCCAGACCAACCTAACCTAACCCCGCCAGACCAACCTAACCTAAACTAACCCTACCAGACCAACCTAACCTAAACTAACCCCGCCAGACCAACCTAACCTAAACTAACCCCGCCAGACCAACCTAACCTAAACTAACCACACCAGACCAACCTAACCTAAACTAACCCCGCCAGACCAACCTAACCTAAACTAACCCTACCAGACCAACCTAACCTAAACTAACCCCACCAGACCAACCTAACCTAAACTAACCCCGCCAGACCAACCTAACCTAAACTAACCCTACCAGACCAACCTAACCACTAACCCTACCAGACCAACCTAACCTAAACTAACCCTACCAGACCAACCTAACCTAAACTAACCCTACCAGACCAACCTAACCTAAACTAACCCTACCAGACCAACCTAACCTAAACTAACTCTACCGGACCAACCTAACCACTAACCCTACCGGACCACCCTAACCTAAACTAACTCTACCAGACCAACCTCACCTAAACTAACCCTACCAGAGCAGCCTAATCTACCTTGACCTTACCAGACCAACCTAACCTACTCTTACTGGACCAACTTAGTCAAACCCTAATCTTACCAGATCAGCCTAACTAAACCTTAATCCCATCAGACCAATCTAATCTGACTCTACCAAACCAGCCTAACCCTGACCCTACCAAACCAACCTAACCCTGACCCTACCAAACCAGCCTAACCCTGACCCTACCAAACCAACCTAACCCTAACCCTATCAGACCAACCTAACATAACCTTAGCAAGTTAACCTTATCCTAATCTAACCTAGCCCATGCCAACCTAAACTTCCCCAGAAATACCAGTCAACCCAAATCAACCACAAACTTGCTACTGGTGGAGGGATGCACAAACAGACTTGCGGTAGAGCCTCTGGCGTATGTGTTAGTTTTTTTTTTTTTTTTTTTTTTTTTTTAGGAAAAGCAAGAGACACGGGAAGGTTCTGCACTGTTCTGTTCTTGTCCTTCCTGGAAAACAAAGATTACATACGGTAATTTGCTTCTCTTATTTAAGGTTTGTTTAGCAGGAAAAACAACAGACGAGAGAATATTCTGCACTCTCCCCTCCTTGTCCATCCTGGGAAAACAATTGTAACCCATGATCACTTTTCTTGTTTTCCTCTTGCATATAGGATTTTTTTTTTCCTTATCTGGACAAGACACACGGGAATATTGTGTACTCTCCTTTCCTTGTGCTTCCTGCGAGAACAAGTCATGGTTCCGACATGGAGGGTGATCGTAAATTTATTTGTGGAACAGTAAGGGATAAGCTTTTGCCTGTTTCACCAAGACGGCGAATTGTTTATAGGCCTATTATTTTTGATACTTTGAGACGGGGTGACATTTCGAAATTGGAGGGGTTAGCTATAGCCTTCACTAACACTTTCACTGCTAGACATCGTTAAAAAAAAAAAATAATAATAATAATAAGGAACTTGCAAGAATTTACTTAATAATAAGTCTGCTGGTGAAGGTGTCGAGACTAGCTCAGGCTATGACGGCATCGCTCGGACGAGGGAGCGTTGTCATGGCGACCAAGGCCCGTATTGTCGTTGGCTTAGCAGGCTCCCTATAATGTCTTCCTTACCAATTTATTTCAGTATCTGGTGCGTTAGTATATTCGTGTATGTTTTCTATACAGTATACGTGGATATGTACAAAGATCTGCACAACATGCAAGAGAATGTTAGGAGTAATACTGTAAAATGTACAGTTAAGAAGACAGAAGAGGTAGTAGAAAAAGTCGTATTGGAAGTTTCATAGCACCTGTTCCTTAGCGATTTGCCTTGCATGTTACACTTTAACACTGCCTGTATATAATTAATGCCGCGTAAATACTGACATGGTTTGCATCACTATTATACAGTACAAGAGAATATTGAGGCGCTGTATGGACAATAAATGGCTTTGAAAAAGGTGTTACGAAGTCTCCAAAGCCACTTAAATTTCGGTCACAAGTCCTAAGAGCCGAATTCTCGCCAACTAAGGAGGCACCGTAGCACCATTTCCTTACCGGTTTATTCCTGCATATATAACATCAGTATCCATTAATATTTTATATACAGATTACTGTGTAGATTGTAAAGAGATATGGCTGACACACAAAAAGAGTAGGCCTATTAACTTCCTCTGTCCAAACACGTTATTTTTTTGCTGTTTATTTATTTATTTATTTATTTTTTTTTTACCACTGTCAGATGATTTTATTTATTTTAAGAGAGGCCTTTCGAACAGGAGGAATTCAGCGTAACCGTCATTAATCCCTTCACAAACACTGATCCTCTGTGAGTTTGATTAGATCCTCTGGTGGTAGCAAGAACATATATAAACTGATGTACTGGGGCTGAAGGGATTCATGTAAAACAAAATAAATCGCCAAGTAAAGGTTACTAGAGAACCTCCTCATCACACGAGAATGGGGGCCGAGGAAAGAGGGAGGGGGGACCTTAGCCTCTTCCATCAGAGGACTTAGATTATTTATATTTATTTTTGCTATCCTTCGGACAGTCATATTCAGCATAGGACACACTTTTTGAACTGGAGGAATTATATATGTAGCTATCTTTAACTTGACTGATAATACTGCTCTCCCTAAATTGAGTAAAAACCAGCTGGAAGGAGCGAGAATAAACTATTATCAAAATGCGTCGTCTTATTAAAGGGGCAAAACACACACACACACACACACACACACACTTGGAATGTATAGACCGTGTGCTTAGACCTCAAATCGCACAGCGGAATGCAAACCTACAATTTTTGGCGATAATTTCTGATACACATGGCGAGGACGGAGCATATTAAGCTTTCCTATATAGTTACTGAGTGCAACCTGTATTGTAGGGTGGAGGCTGACCATACGTTTTAAACTACAGACGTTCCTTAAATGTCCTTAAAATTTTAAGGGTTTGCATTCCACTACGCGATGTAAGGCTTAAGGATACGACCCTAAGTGGCAAGGATAAAGCTTTGGGAATTAACCTCTTTGAATCAGGTGACGTGTTTTATTGGTTTATGCACGTCTTGTCCAGACGATTTTACTGAGATTAAGATAGACTTTTCGGACTGGCGGAGTTCAATATAGTCTTCATTACCCCTTCAATGCGAAAGATGCAGCCTAAGATGAATAGTATCTTTTGGAGTTAGCAAGATTCAGTGAGGTATCCAGGGGTGTCAAGAATCATTGAGGTATCCAGGGGTGTCAAGAATCAGTGAGGTATCCAGGGGTGTCAAGAATCAGTGAGGTATCCAGGGGTGTCAAGAATCAGTGAGGTATCCAGGGGTGTCAAGAATCAGTGAGGTATTCAAGGGTGTCAAGAATCAGTGAGGTATCCAGGGGTGTCAAGGATCAGTGAGGTATCCAGGGTTGTCAAGAATCAATGAGGTATCCAGGGGTATCTTTTGGTTGCCAGGAAACCTCCCTTCCCGCCTCCTCGTTGGGTCATAACATACAAGTAATATTATATTCTTGTTGACAAATCATTCCAATTTTTATTACAATTTTCGAGGGGGCTGGTATAGATTCTTTATGCTTGTTTTCTTTTTCTTTTTCCTTCTTGCTTTTTTCCTCTTTATCTTTTCTTTTTTCTTTTTTCTTTTTTTCTTACCCTTCCCCTTTCCTCCCTGCACCGGGGATGTTATGGAAACCCCTTGTCTTGTTAGTCATGGAGCCACCCTTGAGAATAACACACACACACACACACACACACACACACACACACACACACACACACACACACACACACACACACACACACACAAACCCCTATAATTCAAAAGGTTAAAATGCCAATGAATGCGTTACTGGGAAGAGAAGGCACCTTAACTCCTTCCCTAAAGTGGTTCATTTTCTTATTTCATTCATCCTACCTGCAGACCAATTTACTCAACTTATAAAGAGATCTGTAGTAACCAAGAGATTAATTAACGCTATTTATAACCCCTCCAGTTCGAGAAATCTCCCCTGATCAGAATAAAATCGTGTGGAGATAACAAGAATATGATAAAAAGAAAAAGTGTTTTAGGACGAAATGGGTTAAATGTTTTGGAAGTACAAGATGGCTGTGATGAGGTTTTGGGTATTGTATGGGTGGTGATGTTTTATTATTATTATTATTATTATTATTATTATTATTATTATTATCATTATTATTGCTATTATCATTATTATTATTATTATTATTATTATTATCATCATTATTATTATTATTACTACTATTACTACTACTACTACTACTACTACTACTACTACAACTACTACTTCCACTACTACTAACAGAGAACGTTGCCAAAGTGAAGTGGAGAGAAGACATCACAGTAAACATGGTATATCACAGAAGATAGACGTTTGAGAGTTAGATTTACATGGGTTCTGCCAGGGATAGGCGTGTTGTTAAGAGGGAACGTTGCCATGGTGACGAGGGGAGGGGGAAGGACCTTAGAAATCTTGGGTAGGAGAAATATAGCCAAGGTGATGATGATGATGATAATGATGATGATGGATGATAAGCTTTGGGGAATAGCTAGGAATAAACGGATTGATGAGAGGGAACGTTGCCATGGTGATGAAGGTAGAGGGGACGTGTTAGAGAACGTGATATACAGGGTGGATCATATATTACGCAACTCAGTTCTCGTGTTTTTCGGGGACGCCTGAGGGTTGCCAAATCTGCTCTTCATAATTTTCTACTTTCCATATTTTTTTTTTCTAATGACAGCGTTTACATGATCAGTGAATGTATAGTTGACTTGAAATTTCACCAAACCAAAATAACAGCCCATCCCACATCGGCAGATTTAGTCGTCCGCGCTTCACAGAAAAACTGAGATACGTAATATATGGACCACCCTATATATATATATATATATATATATATATATATATATATATATATATATATATATATATATATATATATATATATATATTATAATCGTAGGGAGAGAGAGAGAGAGAGAGCCATCGTACTGAAACTTTGAAGTCACGAGAGGGTGGAGGCATCTTGGGAGAATGTAATTAACACGCAGGCTCCTATAACTCGCTTTCAGCTGAATAAAGTCGTCTGGTGTCAGCTGGAAAAAATACAAAGGCTGTCCTGACCATGAGAAGGTTATCTTGTGGATTTTTGCACTGAGCGTATATCTCTTACAACTTCTCTTCTGCACAGTGTTGCAGCCCTGTCTCTCTGCTATTGCACTTTCTGACCACTGGTTCTCTAAACTGTACGACCTTCATTAAACCCTTCACTACCAGGCTAATCTGCGAAGCTGAATTTAATCGTCTAATTGTAGCAAAACCGAAATTCCAGTGATTTTCTGTGGCGTATGGGATTGAAAAATGCGTTATTGTAGTAGTAATAATAATAACAATAGCAGCAGCAGCAGCAGCAGCAGCAGTAGTAGTAGTAGTAGTTGTTGTTGTTGTTGTTGTTGTTGTTGTTGCCCTAGACTCTGAAACGTGAATCCGGTAGACTGCAGGCTGAAGCTGCCTTTTTTTTTTTTTTTTTTTTTTTTTTTTTTTGGTAGTCCATTGCCCCCGTTTTAGAGAACAGAGGGAAAGTTGAGGAATGTTTGTGTATTTGGGCCGCAGAGTTGCCCGGCATAATCGATGCCACCGCATGAAGGCGTTTCTCTCCAGCACCCGTCATTGCAGTGAAGAGGTAGAGTAGGCGTTTAGGAGTTGTATGGGTGGTGCAGGAATAATAGGCACGTTGCTAGAGGGGGTGTTGCCATGGAAGCGAGGAGGGGGGTAGGGGAGCTCTTGTACGATGACGCTTGTTGGGTTTTGTTATTGCCTCTGCCAGACGATTTCATGTAGTGTAGAACATAGTGGTAGTGAAGGAGTTAATGAAGACTATGCCCAATCCCTCCAGTTGCAAATGTCTCCCCCTGAGCAGAATAAAATCATGAGGTGTAAGGAATAAAGTAAAATAGGCGAAATCGGATGGAAGGGGTTCTATCTGTCTATCTATCTATTTCCAGACGCCTTAATCCCATAAGGGGTGGCCACAAACAAATCGCCATCACGTCACCCTGTCCCCCCCTATTTCACTGCCCTGCTTCCAATTCACACACCCCTTTCTCATATAGCTCTCCACTCCATCCCTTCATCTCATCCTTGGCCTTCCCCTCCCTCTCTCCCCTCCACCTCACACACATACGCTCTCCTCGTCAGTCTCTCACTCTCCATCCTCTCCATATGGCCAAACCACCTCAATGTGTTTCTCCTAACGCTTCCTATCACATCCACATCCACACCACACCACTCCTTCACATGGAAGGGGTTAATGAAGTTTATTTTTAACCATGTCATTCACAGAGGTTTGTCTTGAGTTAAATAAATTGTTCGGAGGCGGAGTAAAAAAAAAAATACGTTGCTAGGAACTCTGTAATAGGCGTGTTGCTGAGAGGGGGGCGTTGCTATAGAAACGACGGGGGAGAGACAACTTAACTCCCTTTGCGCAGTGACGTCTGATGTCGTATTCTTGCCAATGCCAAATGATGGTATACTTTAGGAGAGCATCTTAGTGACCAGGGGATTGCCTTCAGCTCCTGTGACTCAATTTTTGGCTGGAAGAGAATACCTGTATTAGAGTTTTTCCGATCGTGAGATGGCCAGTGGTGACAGGGCCAGCACTTACAAGCTCACATGACTCACTCAGCTGCATAAAATCGGGTGGTGTTTGCTGCAATAAAACATTTGAAAAACGCAACCATGAGAAGGTTAGTGAAGGCTATATCTAACTCCTCCATTTGGAATGTTTTTTTTTTTTTTTTTTTTTCCTGAGCTTTATGGAATCTTCTGGAGATAGCAAGTATAATACTCGTAAATAAATATATAAATAATCGTAATGAAGAGGTTAAAATGCTTCTTTGAGGACCAGTCGAACGTCTTGTCAGATAAGGATACTCCAGAGGTTGATGTGATTTTGGTATACGCAATTGTTGTTACTCTGTGTTATATAGTGATTTTTAACCCAGTCACTATACATACGATGAACCTTTTTTAATTTCTTTCTTGCCACAACCAGATGATTTTGTTAAGCTTAAGAGAGACTTTTCAAGCTGTAGAGGTTAGAAATATCCATCATCAATCTGATTACCATACTTCTTTTACTGCTAAGCTTGACCTAAAACTGACATCTCTCCAACAATAACTTAAAAGAATATACTACTAATGACGGTTATTGTAGGTTAGGGTGCAGAGTCACAGTGTTGCCCATTCTGGCCGCTGAGCTAGGTGAAATAAGCTACTAAAAGGACGAAAATCCAAGCCAAGTTAAGATGAAAAAACTACACGAGAGGTCTACCCAAACTGAAAGAATTCGTCCAGGGGTGGCTAGAAAATGTACGTCCTCAGGATGCAAGGGTAATTTCTTTACAGGTGGTGATCTTGTATCGTATATCTTTCTTAAACTCATTCACCAGTATTGTTGCACTTAAGTATTGTGTTCTGGCCAACGTCAGTCCAGTTTTTTTCTACAGTATGAACGCCCCATTATTTAAAGGGTTAATTGCAGACATAAGTGCAGTTGTGTGTGTGTGTGTGTAGATAGATAGACAGATAAATAGATAGGTAGATAGGGTGTGAGGGCGGGGACTGATCATAAGAGAAAGCAGTGTTAGGCACACTTAGACGACGCCAGTAAAAGCCCACTTGTTGCGTAGCCACTTAAACTCAAAGGGTTCGCCTAAACTTATAACATTAGTTAAAAGAAAAAGAAAAGTTTGGTGATGACTTAAAAGATGAAACCGTAATGCATGGGTCAAGGGTCACATGTTAAGTGGGTTAAGGGATTTCGTAACGCCCTTTTCATAGCGACTCATTGTACGCATTACACCTCAGCATCCTCATATATTTTGATAATACAAACTATGCCAGTATTAAAGCGATTTTGACGGCATACAAAAAATGTTAAGGTGTGGTATGCAGTATAAATCGCCAAGAAAAGGTGCTAAGAAATTACAACGTCACATAAAATCCAAGATGCCATGGAGGTTTTTTGACGCAATGGCCACCGTCAGTTATATCTTTAGGTGCATTTTTGACGTGTAAAATATAATATAGTTGTTTTTTTTTATTGTTTTTCTCTTTGTGCATGCAAGACTGATGTGAACTTGAGCCTGATTTTTGTTGATTCTTTCAGTTGTATATCAAGTGATGTACTGTAATAGCAGCTGACTGGTGTTTTTACTTGCGTCGCGGGCCACCAAATATATGACAGTACAGTGGGATTTTTTTTCTTCTTTTTTTTCTTCTTCTCCCCCTCCTCCTCCTCTTCTTCTTCTTTTCCTCCTCCTCCTCCTCCTCCTCCCCCTCCTCCTCCTCTTCTTCTTCTTTTCCTCCTCCTCCTCCTCCTCCTCCTCCTCCTCCTCCTCTTCCTCCTCCTTCTCCTCTGAATTAAATAGTCACAGTATTAACACTCAGGTTCTAATGCTCTTCTTCTTAATAAAATCGTTTGGGGTCAGATGGCATATAGCACTGTAGGTACCTCGATGGTCAGAGTTAATATCCAGTTTTTATCATGGTTTGAGTGGCCAAAACAATAAAGAAAGAAAGAAATGAATAAAAAAAGGATGACAGATAATGGGGACCTACCGTATACTTATTTTTAACCCCTTCAGTATGGTTACTTCCCTCCTCAGCTTAAAGAAATCGTCCATAGGTTTGCCAGAATAAAGTAAGGTAATCGTGGTGGGGAGGGAATTCGAAACCTTCACAAGCAGAAGAAAATCGTCTGTGGGTGACCAGAATAAAGCAGGAAGAGAATTTATGTGAGTGATGGGGTGACGTTGTTTTGAGGCAGTGTTTGTAGTTGCTTGTCGTTGTTAAGAGTGATGTGTAATGCTGTCTTAGAGTTATTGATGGTTGGTTGGTTGGTTTTGGTGATTAGGATTGTGAGTTATTTTATTCGATTTCTCTCTCTCTCTCTCTCTCTCTCTCACTCACACACACACACACACACACACACACACACACACACACACACACACACACACACACACACACACACACACACACACACACACACACACACACACACACACACACACACACAAAGACTGACAGCTTGTAAACAGTTGCCATTACCGGAGAAAATATAACAAAAGAGAGTCAAAATCAAGAACCGTTGATTTCGAGATGCCGGGACACATGACTATTAAAAAGACTTGAGGTTATGGACAGAGGGAAACAGAATGAAAAGACAGTTCCAGAGTCGACCAGTTGTGTATATGAAGGACTGAGGGTATCGATTAACTCATGCATTAGGGAGATGGGCAGGAGAAGAGTAAGAATGTGTAGCTAGACAGGTGCTGCGTGTCCACCGTAATGGGAAAGGAATGGAAGCAGGGAGTTCAGGAGAGCTGTGAGTAGAGTAATAGCAGTGAAAGAAGGAGTGGGTTGCATCATTGCGGTGGAGAGAGAGAGAGAGAGAGAGAGGAATGATGATGATGGTGATTGTGATGAGACAAAAACCCTTTGCCCCCTTCCTGTTTAGAAGAACCTTGGATGTTGTTTAAGTAAGCTATAGTTTTCTCACTCTAACTTGGCCGAAGTTTTTGTCCTTTTGCACCCTGCTTCACAATTTCAGTGGCAGAATAAGACAATACTATAGCTACCGCGCCTCTTCATTCTTTCCATAGCACTTCTTCGTGACTAGTATCATA
>NC_137056.1:8955753-8990753 GCF_032717465.1 Coenobita brevimanus | reverse complement strand
CATAGCCTGAATAAAACCGTGTAGAGATAGCACGAATAAATCATAAATGGCGGTCTCTGTCTGATGGGATTAACAACATCAGTACGAGAGGTTCATCCCCGAGCTGAATACATGCGTCTGACAGAAGCCAAAGTGAAATTAAATATTCTTCATCGTAGTGAAAAATTCTCACCCCCTCCTCCCCTTTTCACTATGGGACATCCTTATTATCGTGAATAAAATCATTCTGAGGTGTCCGGTAAAATAAAAACTAAATAAATCTAGATCGTAGTGAAAGGGTTGCGTAACAGTAGGACGCGCTACATGATTTCAACCCCTTCAGTGCGGTGACTTTTAAAAAATTCCTGTTACACCAGAATGTATTACTAACTTAATCCGTTCAGTACGATGACTTATTACTTATTGTTGTTGCACCTGATGATTTTATTAAGTTTAATCTTTATAGTACGATGATTGTTTTATTGTCGTTACCACCAGGCTATACGAGATGGGGGGCCATAGTCATTTACCGCTTCTCCGTGAACAGTCTCCCGAAAGCTGAATATAACCGTCTGCCAGTACCATAAATATGATTTTAAAAATGTCATTGCACTGAAGACGTAACCTAGACTTTTTCATGTCCCTTTTCTTTTTCTTTTTTTTTCTTTTTCTTTTAATTCTGTTCCACTTGACGATTTTATTTAACTTAGGCGGGCGCATTGTTTGGAGTCAAGATATTAAAGACTTTCCGTTAACCCCTTTGCTATAATGGCGGCTTTTGTTATTCGTTCTTGTTTTCGGCAGACGATTTTATTCAGCTCAGGCATAACCGCTGGGGTTTAAGGGATTAACGATTAAATTATTGCAGATCACTCATTAATTTCATTTTTTCGGTTGGTTAGTTTGGTATGCAGGAAGGTATTTATTTAGTCAGTTTATTATCTTTCAGTCATTCAGATATTTGGTCGCTCAGTCACCCAGTCAATCAACCAGTCAGTCAGTCAGTCAGCTAGTCAGGATATCACTCAGTTACCTAGTCACTCAGTCAGTCAAAGAATCATCTAGTCACACAGCCAGTCAATCTGCCAATCAGTCAAACTGTCATTAGGTCACACAGTTATTCTGTCTACCAAGCACACAGCCAGTCATCTAGAAATCCAGCCAGTCACCCAGTCACTCATTCAGTCACTCAGCCAGTCACCCAGCCAATGGCCCAGTCACTCAGCCAGTCACCCAGTCACTCAGCTAGTCACCCAATTACCCAGTTATCCAGCCAGTCATCCAGTCGCTCACCCAGTCACTCAGCCAGTCACCCAGTCACACAGCCAGTCACCCAGTCATTCAGCCAGTCACCCAATCACTCAGCCAGCCAGCCAGTCACACAGCCAGCCACCCAGTCACTCATCCAATCACCCAGACACTCAGCCAGTCTACCCAGTCACTCAGCCAATCACCCAATCATTCAGCCAGTCACCCAGTCACTCAGCCAGCCACCAAGTCACTCAGTCAGTCGGCAAGTCAGACAGCCAGTATCTCAGTCTGTTAGCAAGTCAGCCAGCCAGTCTGCTAAGCTTCCTGTTACCATGGTGATGAAACCCATTATGTAACACCACTGCTCACTCTCTCTCTGTCTCTCTCTCTCTTTCTCTGTCTCTCTCTCTGTCTCTCTCTCTCTTTCTCTGTCTGTCTCTCTCTCTCTCTCTCTCTCTCTCTCTCTCTCTCTCTCTAAAACTGAATTCGAATCTCCTAGTATATGGATCAGTATTTCGTCTAATTTTTGGCTCAGAGAAATTAATTACGTCTATGATTTTGCTTACCCTAATCACCCGTATCCTCTGTGTGGAGAGAGAGAGAGAGAGAGAGAGAGAGAGAGAGAGAGAGAGAGAGAGAGAGAGAGTCTAGAGGAGAAGGGAGGATGAAATGAGGTTAAGGGAGCGAACAACAAGAGAGAGAGAGGGTGAAATGAGGTTAAGGGAGCAAACTACAAGATAGGAAAGAGAGAGAGCGAGAGAGAGAGAGGACGTCGTGTATTTAGCTTCAGATCGAGAAAAACTCTTAAAGCATATTCTTATTATTATTATTACAGTATTATTCATTTTTATTTAGTTCAAGTTGTATCAGTAATCCTTTTAATCCTTTTTCAGTTATGTATCTCACCTCTCTCTCTCTCTCTCTCTCTCTCTCTCTCTCTCTCTCTCTCTCTCTCTCTCTCTCTCTCTCTCTCTCTCTCTCACATGCCGTTTTATATCATTACTTCATATCCCTTGTTATATTAAACCTGTATTTTTTTGTATCTCCATACAATATTATCTGGTTTAGGATATACTTTTAAATGGATGTGTCTATTTATATATCAATGAGTCAGTCTATATAATCTCTATCTGTCTATCGGTGCATCTATTTATATATGTTTCTCTGTATCTGTGTCTTTCTCTACTATCCATCCATCCATCTATCTGTCTTAAACATCACAGACGAAGACTACACACATAAACCGAAATCTTAAAACACCCACTGAAGCTACTGAATTTAAGTTAATGTATCCTTTTCTCCGGCACAGCTAAAGGCAGCATGACGGACAAGAAGCCAAGTCAGGACCGCATCAAACCGCAGGCCAAGGAGAAGGAGAAGGAGAAAGAGGAGAAGCCCAAAGAGGAGAAGCAGCACAAGGAGGAGAAGAAGAAGTAGTAGAAGAGGAGACGGGGTGGTGAAGGTTAGTGTATCTCTCTCTCTCTCTCTCTCCATATAGTGTATATTCGTCAGTTTTCATTTATATATATTGCGTTTGTGTGTGTGTGTGTGTGTGTGTGTGTGTGTGTGTGTGTGTGTGTGTGTGTGTGTGTGTGTGTGTGTGTGTGTGTGTGCTGCCCCTGTATAATAATGGTGGATTTAATCGTCAGCAGTAAGGTTATTCATAAATAATAACCAGCTCAATATTGTAATATAACAGATCAGCTAACTTAAGTGCTAGTAAAGTGCATCTGCGTCTTCTTTCAAATTATGTTGCGAATACATAATACAGCATAGATGGTTAATATAGCAGAGGTGCTGCTTATTGTTAATGATATCTAGTTTTATTACCAAGTACATCAGGTAATGTCCACTACCCTCACTCATGTTTTAATTTTATTGCTCGTATTTAGTACAGACGAAATGAGCAATATTCCCAGGTCATGCGAGAATTATCACCGTATATATTATCAGTGAGTGTAAACATGATGGCTGATAAGGATTTTTTTTTTTTCCATCCCTCTTTATACTAGAGCTTATGTCTCACCACAAGTCTGATCTAGTCCCTCACGTCTTTCACTCTTAAGTTCGAGTGTTGTCTTTTTCTTTTATTTTCCTGCCAAGACAGCAATTTTCTGTTAGTACAGTTCAAGCAAGTGTAATCAGATTTTGAAACACTTTGATTTACACTTACCATCATCATTACTCTCATCATCATCTACAGTAGTCATCATCATCATCATCCTCAGCATCATCATCATCACCTTCAATATTTACAGTAATCAGCATCGTCATCATCATCATTGTTTACAGTAGTCATCATCATCACCATCATCATCATCCGATTTTTCGCAGTTAAATAGGAATGGGTATGACCTTCAAATAGGACAAGGAAGTCATAATAAAATGAGAACTATTTGTACAGTTCCCAATGAAATGAACCCCACCCCTATTCTTTCATAATTCAAGCCTTCGATACTCACGGCTTCATCCCACAGGCAGTGTTTCATACATAATACTCTGAGGTGGTTCGGCCATGTGGACCAAATGAACAGGGAGAGACTGAGAGTGCATAAGAATTAAATAGATGAGAAGAAAAATGGAATAGGAGAACGAAGTGGAGAGTATACGTGTGGGTTTATGTTAGGGATGGTAGTGTGAGGCGAATATAATCGTCTGAAAATAGTAAGAATGAAACAAAGCACTTCACCGGATCCTGGGAGGTTACCAAATCTCTCCCAGCGTCTTACAACTACAATTATTAGTTTACTGTAGTGCTGGAGAGGGACGCCTTCATGTGGTGTCTACGATATAACTAGGTGGCTTAACTGCCTGGTTATACAAACGTCCCTCAAGTATTTCCCTATCCCACAAAAGGAGGATGGTGGACTGCAGTAGGAGGGCAACTCAGATCTGCAGTCCACTGGGTTCACGTTTCAGATGAACCCGGGGCTACTACTACTACTACTATTACTACTACTACTACTACTGCTGCTGCTGCTGCACTACTACTACTACTACTACTACTACTGCTAATAATAATAATAATAATAATAATAATAATAATTCATTCATTCATTCATTCATCATCTGATCCAGTGTTGCCCCATGAGAAACGTAGGACCCTGGGGCTAGGCAAGTTGGTCCTGACATTTAAGATGAAAGTGACCAGCCTCTCTCATCCCTGAGTGGCATTACGTGAACAATAAACCCCAACCATCCCTTGGATATAAGCCTGCACCGGCTCAATCCGATTGGAGCGCCATAATTACCCACTACACCACCAGGCGCCATAAATTGATTATTTGGTTATCACCCAGTGTAGTAAATGGTTTCCTGGTGTTCAGGAAACCAATGACTTGTCACTCAGTGTAAAGTCATCCTTAGACAGAAGGAAAAGGAAAGAATGAAAGAAAGATATACCGAGAGGAAGGAAGGAAAGAAGGAAGGAAGAAATGATAGGGCGGGCATCCGAGAGCAGCACTACGTCGAGTTAGTGGATGGTGAGCGCCCCCACCTACCACTGTTGGGGAATTTACATTCCCGGTAATAATAATAATAATAATAATAATAATAATAATAATAATGTGATAGGAAGCGTTATGAGGAACACACTGAGGTGGTTTGGCCATGTGGAGAGGATGGAGGGCGAAAGACTGACGAAGAGAGTGTATGTGAGTGAGGTGGAGGGGGGAAGAGGGAGGGGGAGGCCGAGGATGAGATGGAGGGATGGGGTGGAGAGGTATATGAGAGAGGGGGGGTGTGAGTTGGGAGCAGGGCAGTGAAATGGCGGGGGACAGGGCGACTTGGAGGCGATTTGTTTGTGGCCACCCCAAACGGGATTGAGGCGTCTGGCAATAGATAGATAGAATAATAATAATAATAATAATAATAATAATAATAATAATAATAATAATATCTCACGGTAAGATAAATAAATAAATAAACGAGCCGAATCCTCGTTACGATATAATGATGGTGATGCCGTTAATAAAGGTCATCGTGAACTTTAGTTTTATTGACGGTGGAAAAAAATTAATAATTTGTAAGTCATTATCAATTGACAATAACAGTGCCTAATGACCACCAGGGAAAAAGGCGTGTGTTTGCCATTAGCCTGAATATATGGTAAAAACAACACGCTTTTGTTTTGTGTGTGTGTGTGTGTGTTTGTGTGTGTATGTGTGTGCGTGTGTGTGTGTGTGTGTGTGTGTGTGTGTGTGTGTGTGTGTGTGTGTGTGAGAGAGAGAGAGAGAGAGAGAGAATGAGGGAGAGAGAGACCTTGGTAACGGTCGTATACAAACACTGTTTTTCAATGTCACACACACACACACACACACACACACACACACACACACACACACACACACACCCTCTGTAGTGAGTACAGGTCAGTAACACATCCGTAGTAGGTGAGTTATTGAATAGAGAGAAAAGGTCAGTGAAGGTCTGAGGGGAGAGTGTAGTTTCGAAGCGTCAGTCCCTTCACCATAGTAGTTTTGTTTTCATCTGACGGAACTAGGCTACTCTCACAACATCAAACCTGTGTCATGGTTACATTGAATTCGACGAGCTGTAGCACTGAAGTAGGAATGAGAGTCCTTGGTTACTAGTTAAATCGACCTTCCAGTTTGACTACCTCTGTCCATCAAGCGAGCTAAGAGAGACTGCGGATCTCTCTCATGTTAGAGTATATCCTCAGTATAAGGACATTATTACTATTATTATTATTATTATTATTATTATTAATATTATTAGTATTATATTACAACAGCTACTACTATGTTCTCGGTACCAACAAACGGTTATTTTCAACCTTGGATAGACATCTAGTTGTGGAATAGTTACTAAAGGCTGTATCTAACTCCTCCTGTTCTAAAGTCTCTCCAGAACTGAATAAAACTGTCTGGTGGTAGCAATAATCTGTTCTATTAATGTTGTTGTGCCTATCGCTGTTTGTGTGTGGGGATAGAGGGTGGAGCTGAGGGAGTGCTCATAGTATGAGAAGAGGTAAGAGATCGTCACGGGAACCGACTCATACCATTTGTTGGTTGTGATAGTGAGCCTGTGGGTGGAACTTAGGGAAGCTACTTGACAAGTTTTGGCACCTCCCATTGGCCAAGAGCCTCGTGGGAGGAGGCTGCATACCTGCCTGTTGCTGGAGATGCAATGAGTTTCCACTTAATGGGTGACCCTTACGCCCAGGGCCTTCCCACGATCACTGAAAGCTAACCTAAGCCCTTGCGTGCGCTTCTCAGCGAATCACACTGCATTGGGTGGATTGGCTGGTGGGTAGGTCGGTGGGTGAATGTGTTTGTGAGTAACGAGCATATTGATGTGTGGGTGAGTGGATAGGTGAATTGGCGGGGGGATGGATATGTGGGCGGGTAGGTAACTTACTCCTATAACTCAAATCCATTGCCAGATACGGGCTTATGTTGCTGATAGAATGTAAGCACGTCGTCGGATTGAAGTGGCTTACCCCGTCACTATGAGGACGCCTTAGATTTTTTTTTTTTTTTTTTCATCCATACCGAGATTTCTCACTTAATCCTTTAGTACATCCACCCAGCTTTTACTCGGCTTACAACTTCTCTTTCCACCTTAAGGCTCAGCCACATACAATATACCTTTTTCATCACCCTAGTTACTGTACATCATTTCTCTCCACATGACCATACCATCTAAGCACATTCTCTTCTACCCATAAAGAAGAGAGAGAGAGGGGGGGGGAGAAACGTCACCGATGTCAAACTTCAGCTGTCCTCCCTTTCTCTTCCCTCTCTTGTACCCTGACTGTGCCGTTCTCCATATGTCAGTAGATATTCCCTGCTCACCTAAGCGATAAAAAAAAATGTTTCAGATACATATACTCAAAGCGATTTTATCTGTTTTTGTCAGCTGGCGGGAGATAGGCCTAGCTCCCTACGTCGCAGCCTCCCTCGTTCCGTATGATATTATTATTATTATTATTATTATTATTGAAGTTGTTGTTGTTATGAAGAGCTCCACATACTGTGTTGTTATTTATATAGATAATTATTTCATTTTTTTTTTTTGTGGGAGGGGGAGGGGGGAAGATCTAGAAGGCTGACATTCCAAGACCGTTCGAGATAGACTTCAAATTTCGGGAGTGATGTATCTTGGTTTCAGGTTTCTTTTGGCACTTCTTTTTTTTTTTCTTTTTTTCATAGCACTAGCTTCGCACTAGCGCCCTCTATGTTATTTTGTAAATTTTTGCTCTCCAGCGCAGCAAAAGCTACTGAATCGATTGCTTTACAAATGTTCCAGTATGTAATCGTCAGCATATACTAGGGAACCTGGGTATTGATACTGAGATCCAACAAATACTTTTTGAGATATTGAGGAAAATCAAAATGGCCGCCTCATGCCTGAAAGTGCTAAATATTTTGACCAAACTCGGTGGAAATGTAGTGGGTCATGAGTGAACATGATCTGCATAGTATGAATGACGTTGATAAGGTTACAGGTAAAAATCCGTAAAAAATTTTGAATCATACCAAAATTCCCTTAATATTAGGTGTACAGTGATAACAAAAGTAGTTTCATCTGGAATATGGAGTTCTTTGAATGTTGTTTCAGCAATTTGAGAATTCTAGTTATCATTATTATTATTATTATTATTATTATTATTATTATTATTATTATTATCATTATTATTATTATTATTATTCTATCTATCTATTGCCAGACGCCTCAATCCCGTTTGGGGTGGCCACAAACAAATCGCCTCCAAGTCGCCCTGTCCCCCGCCATTTCACTACCCTGCTCCCAACTCACACCCCCCTCTCTCATATACCTCTCCACCCCATCCCTCCATCTCATCCTCGGTCTCCCCCTCCCTCTTCCACCCTCCACCTCGCTCACATACACTCTCTTCGTCAGTCTTTCACCCTCCATCCTCTCCACATGGCCAAACCACCTCAGTGTGTTCCTCACAACGCTTCCTATCACATCCACATCAACACCACAACGCTCCTTTATATCCTCATTCGTCAGCCTGTCTCTCCACGTGACTCCACAAGCTCCTCTTAAATAACTCATTTCCACTGCTCTCACTCTTGACTTGTGTCCTTCCAACAACGTCCAAGCTTCACTTCCGTACGTTAGAGTTGGTATCACAATACTGTCATGTAGTAACTTTTTTACTTCCATGCTCACTTCCCTGTTTCTTATCACTGCTTTCAAGGAACCAGCAACCTTTCTTCCCTGCTGTACCCTTTCAAGCACTTCACCCTCCAAACCTCCATCCTTACTCATCACACTACCCAAATACTTAAACGTACTCACATTTTCCAATTCCTCACCATCCAACCTCGCTATACATTCACTGACTTCACCTCTCTCAAAGACCATCACTTTACTCTTCCCTACATTCACCTTTAGGTTCCGTTTCTTACACACTCTCTCAAACTCATCCACCAAGCCTTGCAGCTCCCCTTCATCTTCACTCAACAACACAGTATCATCTGCAAACAACAGTACAGGGAGTTTCCAAACACTATCCTCTCTCATTATTATTATTATTATTATGATTATTATTATTATTATTATGTCTACAGATGGTTTAGTGTGTGATGTGCCAGAGCTTTGAATGATGTGTGAATGGTTGTGTGGTTCATTGCACTGGATATACTGTTGATAGTTCACCCACTTGTAGTTTCTTTGCATATATGTGAACACTACCTCACCCTGTCTTACTTAGGGAAAAAGGTCACGATGATGATGATGATGATGATTATTATTAATCGTAATAGTAGTAGTAGTAGTAATATTGGTAGTAGTAGTAGTAATGATAATATTGGAAGTAGTAGTAATGGTAGAAGTAGTAACAGTAGTAGCAGTAGTAATAATAACAGTAGTAGTAATAATAGCAGTAGTCATAGTAGCAGCAGCAGCAGCAGTAGTAGTAGTAGTAGTAACTGTGGCAGTAGTATTGTACTGTAGCTTGTAATAACTTGTCCTGTAACTTTTCCATGTTCCATTCATCCTTTCAGGTTAGAGCGATGTTCAACCAACTAACAGTCTTCATCTCCTCTAGTAACTGCATCAGCTGGCCTCCCCGTCAGCAGCCTTCACTAACTCCATGTCTACAAGCTTTATTAACCTATTATCAGCACGCAGCGCTATAAAGTTATGAGAGTCGTGTTCTAGTGGAGTTAGGAGGCTTTGGAGCACCTCTTCTTTTTAATCCCAAACATCAGTTGTGTTTTAAAAGCTTATCCGTGCTTGTTATATTCATCTTAGGGGAAGCTTTAGATGGTCAGGGTGTTAGTGAAATCCGTAACTAACCTCTTATTTCGAAAAGATTTCCCTAAAATGAATAGATTTTTCTGGAACAAAATAAGGAATGTGTTATCAGATTGCGGAAATTAACGATTATTTTTTCATATTACCCCTTACTGCTTTCTTGTTTATGGGTTGTCTTGTTAACATCAACGCAGACTGCATAAATAACATACAAGAGAATATTAATGTGGTATATACAGAAAGAAACTGGTAATGAAGAGGTGTCAAAGCATGTCGTTAACCAAGTAACTTAGAATACAGCAATGAGAGTCACTAACTTTCGCTAACTCCGGCTCGTGTTCTGGTCGGTTAACGAGGCTCCGTAGCACCCGTTTCAAGTCTTTTTATGTATTTGGTATGTTAAAATGTTCGTGTATGTCATTTGTGCAGTTAGTGTTGATTTAAAAGATGCAAGTTACGTGTAAGAGAATGATAAGGTATATTAGGAAGAATAGGTCTTCAAAAGGGGTGCTGGAAAGTCGTCCCAAGTTCGCGAGAATACGGCTTTTCGTCTGTAAGCTTCACTAACAACGTCTGCAGCGTTCACTATCTTAGTCTCCAAGCTTTACTAACTTATTAATACTTACTTCAGTTCAAGGGCGCCTTTTTGTTTTATTTTGGACTCCGCCAGAAGATATTACTAAGCTTACGATATATCCCTTGGACTGAAGTGATTGATCCTATGATAGCTAGTGTTACTAATTCTATTTTTCATATCTCATATTAAGGTCACATATTTTCATCCGCCTATTTCCACACGCGTCTGCTTTAACTAGATAATGCAGTTTAAAGCACATCGGTTCACTATTATACTATGCTTTCTTTGACATAATATTATATCAGTTTTAATTTCCTGTTGACATTGACGTAATTATTTTATTCTGATCGATATTGCTTTCGAAGGTTTTGTAATATTTGTTTACTTTTTTTATTTACTGGAAAAAAATCAATTTGTAGTCTTATTTCTTAGACACGATCTATTGCGCTCTTGGTTACCATGAGTCAAATAAATTATGACCACAAGTTTTAAAAATAGCCGTGACATTTTTCCTTCCTGTCAAATGCCAGCCAGAAGAGTCATGAACTAACTAGGGTAAAGACGAAAGGTTAGTAGGGCGATGCTATTTATATTGCCCGATGTGTTAATAGCATGGCGGGCACATGCATCAAAACAGAAGCAGAAAGATTTAACCACATTAATACCATGAGTTTTTTCCTCTAATTCATGTTACCCCAAGACGATTTCATTCAGCTTAGGACAGAGAGGTTAATGGAGTTTGTTACCAGCATCTTAACTTTTAGACAGCCTTTCCACTCAGAATAAAATCGCCTGATGATAACTACAGTAAGATACCTAATTCGTCCTCGAGTTCAAGATGTTAATGGTGGCAGTAGCAAAATATTATGAAGAGAGCGATTTGATGATTTTGTTAATAAAAATAATCTCAGTAGTGTTAAACGCTGCCAGCATAAAAAAGTAATAGGGAAAAAAAGGCAGTTCATGTCAGTATCAGAATAAAAAAATTAAATAAATAAAACTCATGTATCACAATATTACTATCAGGAAGGTTGTCCAACTGTAGCATTCAAAATTGCTTAAAGATAGTTTGACATCAGCATTGCTAGTAGCCAGATGTAAATTGAAAGTACAGTGTAGCATAAAAATAATTACCTTGGTCAGCTTCTGCGTTTTATCAAAATACCAGGAGGTTAAATATCGATAACTGCGAAAATACACGCTGTGAAACATAAATATACGCTATGAAACATCATGCATGCCACGGTAAATACTACTAATAGTTCATGGCCAATTGCTCCGCTATTAAAATGTTGGAAAGGGAAGGCCGGGTTTTCAGTTATTATCACGGATAATCCTAGTTAAAGTTGAGATGGCTGATCAAACTCGGTAACCAGAGTTACCAGTTGGGATGAATTCACCTCCATTTATATAACTTTGCCGCCCTCATTTTGTAAGAGGGAAATGATCAGTCATGTTTTGTTTGCCATTTTTACTAAGCACTGATAATCATAACTGCCAGTATATTAAAAATAAGATAATTCTGTCTTCAGGATAAATATTTATTGATACCAGTCTTTTACTTTTCATAGTTGACAAAACCAATAGTCTTTAATTTCTCTTTTCCGCAATGGATATTTGTTTATAGTCATTATATTGCTTTCAGTATGAAAATTTTTGTTTGATAAATTGTAGAAATTTCTCGTAGCTTAGCCAGTACTGGAACTATTAATTTTTTAGAGTATGACGCAGAGTCGTTCGTGGTTAATACAATGCTCTGTACAGTGTGACATGTTTAAAATATTGGAGGACACTCTGATGTTTTGTCCTTTGGATATTGAAGAACGGGTAATGAGTGGAAGGTAGGTGACTAGAAGGTTAGGGAATAAGGTGATAAGAATACAGGAATGGCTGGAACCTGTTGTTCTTATCCTTTATTGATGCTCTACTGTCTCTATGATTCGATAGGTTTAAGAATAGGCTTTATCTCAGAATCCAGTCGTACAGACAGCGATGATTCTGTTATTGTGGCATATTGTAGACTGCAAGAGTATTGTTTGTGCGTTTTTTTATGGTTTTTAGAAGCCAGAGAGTGTCCCTTCCGATTAATGGAGCATTGTAGTAACTGATCAACTCTATTTGAATTTCGATGTGTATAACTGTGTACAAGATGGCCATTAACTATACTATTTGTACAAAAAAATGATATATTAAAAAAATTATTGCAGTTTCCAAGATTTCATGACAGGTCTCTGCTCAGTGTTACGATGTACGTTGTTTTCTTAAAAAAAAAAAATGTCATTGAGCTTGGTGGGTGTATTAGGAAACTGGTCTATTTTACAAGCACGTAGGGAAGGTCACACACCCTTTGTAATACACTGTTGCCTTACGGAATAGTGGAAGAAACGTCAAATGTCATCGCTGTCGTAGTTTCTTTCGGGTTTGCGAGGCTATCACGTTAATTACAAAAATCTTTATCATGATATAGATACTTCACAAAAGCATTCGATATGTGAGGTACATTCTATGAAGCCTTGTTATTACTATAGCTCTATTAATACGATCACGACCCACAGCCAACTTCATAGTGATAACCTCGTATACCCTTTCAACTGAGCCCAATTGTCGATGGTAAATGTATAAACATATAGGCCAATTGATTACTCAAGCATATTTTGCCATGCATGATATATATTTATGTTAAATGTTGTCAAGTGGAAATGGAAGTATATGAATTTGTTTGATCATCATTCTGTATTTTGGCATCGCTTACTGTTCCGTATAGGCCGCCATTACAGGTTCAACAGAGCTGGGCATTTATTCACAATTATATCGTGAATTCTCTGCCGTGACCCGGAATTATTTTTCTAGGAAGAACAAGGAAAATTTTGTAGAATTTTCCTATTTATGCTTTCCCTGGATGGACGAGGAGAAGAATACATCATCTCCCTTTATCTCATGTTCTTCCTGCAAGAACAAATGCTAGTTAGGACACGGAATTAGTCGTTAAATTTGTCTGAGAATCTTGCCCCGGAGTGTCAACAGTTGCTTGTGTTGCCCCAGCCCTGTCACAGCTAATATATTGCAGGTCACGGTACTTACGCCAGCAGCTGCAGAAATTTGTCAAGTATTTTATGTGCTGTTGAATTATGAAGGTAGCTGTGCTTGTCTAGCGTACAGGAAAAGATGCTTAGGATTGTGGTGAGTGTGGAGTTCATAGCATGCTTATAGTGTTCAGGTAAGGTAGGTAATGCTTGGCACAACATAAAACCCTCATTTGACTAAATTATATTGGCAGTATTCTTAGTTTTAAAACTTTTGCATTACTCGTATGTGGTTTGTGTAAGCTATTCTGATATGGTTTTTTGCAAGCAACAGTAACGATTTACTCTGCTGAGAACAGAATTCTTAAATGTTGATTTCAATAGCATTCCATTCATAATATTAGTAACGAAACTATTATAAAACCCATACTAACGAATCAGTACTGTTAGTTTCTTTGTAAGTCACCTCAAGAGAACCAACTGTTGTAGTGATGGTGAGCTGCCCGTCATAGTTTGTAATTGAGGTTGTCCTGCTAATAATGGAATGATAACTTGATTGCAGAGTTTGAGAATGATGCTGAATTTCTTACAGCCTACGAAGTTTTTTGAGCCTACGAGATCTTTTGAGTCCCTTTGTATGATCGCTGCCTTTGCATCCAGCGTTTCAGGACTTACATGAAGCATTATAGTGCAAGAAAAGTCTATTTTGTGCTAAACTTTAGCGTGTTATACTCGAACATAAAAATGTATCTTACACTGTACTGTATTAGTACTTTATGTGATTTTGTTTAGTTCGTATTTGTACGTAATCAAAATGGAAAACTCTTGAATATTTATCACATCCAGTGTCTGGATTCAGAATACTTCTACTTTTGTTCTGGTAGTGCTCTCCTTTCCTTTCGCAGAAACAGTTCCGTGTTTTGTAGTAATTGGAATGCATTTTGCTTTCAATCTAAATTTCCCTCATGTCATGTTAGTCACCATATATACAGTATATATATATATATATATATATATATATATATATATATATATATATATATATATATATATATATATATATATATATATATATATATATATATATACAGTATAATACATTTCGTTTTCTTTCACGGTTTGCTTCTTATATCTGTTAACATAACGAAGAAAATGTTCATGTGGAAGAGGATATGCGGAAGAAATGTTCATATGGAATAGGGTATGCATGACATTGCATGCAGGCATACGTTTTTTGGAGTAGATGGTACAAAATTAGAAAAGGAAAAGGAAACATTATTGTATGACAGTTTTGATGAATAACCGACGTATACTGTACTTAATCATAGTCTGATAGGTCTTTAGTTGAGCCAAGTTTAGACTTTTTTCGTAGCCTGATAGGTCTTTAGTTGAGCCAGGCTAAGACTTGTACAGGTATTTTTTTTTTTTTTTTTTTCATTTTTTATTGGAAAGTGATAACGGTTAGCTTGACAAATCGTTGAGCACATCATTGTTTGTAGACTAACATTCTTATTTGCAATGTTTATATTCGTAAAATAATTGTTTCAGAAGTTCATGTTTCTTAACATGTTGCTTTAAGTATTCATTAATGATATACGTTCACAACAGAATAAATCAACTGATACCTACAGTAATAGAAAAATTAAATACTTTGTTATAACTTTTGAAACTGATGGAAAATATTTCCTTTAGGTAAAAGGACAGGAGAGCATTACGCTTTTGTTCTGTGTCTCATGTATTGACTATCTTCCGAGAGGAACGTCACGGGTTAAAAACAACAGTTTCAACAAGACGAACTAGGATCAGCAGAGTACTTGGATTACAGAGAATCAGAATTTGCACACCGTACGACTCAGGCATCATACTGTTTAACTGAATGCAAAGTATTTCTCAGTTCAGCATTGTTTGTATGCCGCTATGAGGTGAGCAAAGTAATTTTCTGTGATCTCATGATCAGAACCTATGGAGTATAGAACAGTGTGTTTAGCTGACCGAAGAGAATTCGATCTTCCATACGAGTGCCTCTGATACTTGCCTCGTGTCCATCATTTGTATATTTTTTTACTTGATGCCGAAATAGGAAGAGGTGAAATGAAGGTAGCGCCACCAAAGGCGTCCTACGAAATGAAAGGGTGATTTGGATTTTGGCAGTGAAAAATGAATTATATAAATGCAATCATTTATATATTTTTACGGGAAAAGAAAGTGAAAACCGCACGTACTTTACAACAGATTAGGGTTTTATAAAGTAAACAATATATGAGAATTTGTTACATACATGCGTTTTACAACATAGTTTATTAGAAGTATATAGGCTTTGCTCTATGGAGATGACTTTTGAATATTGTACTCAATTTAGTAATTTGATACACAGATTGATTTCGAAGCGTATATTTTGATGACTATTCAAAAGGGGTTTCTATATGTAAATAATATGTATAGTATGTGTGCAGTGTGCATATAGGTTCACCTATTATTATTCATCATTTGTAAATGGAAATAATTATATAACATGGGACACTACCCCTTGAAATAGCCGCCTTATCTACCCTTAGTATACAATCCCTAACTAACATAATATAACCACGAAATAAATGCCTACTACCCTTTAGAATACCACAACTGGACCTAACCTAATGTATCGTAACGCAAGCCAACTTAGTGTAAGCCTAGCCGAATTTGGCCTAAGCCTAACTTCAGCTGTCGTCAACTAAATCTCATCCGAACTGATCCAACCCAACCCAGTCGGGCTTACGTAACGTAGCTGATTCGAGCAAACCTAATCTAACTTTGACCTAACCAGACCTGGACAAAATTAACTTAGTCTTAACTTGACTCAGCCTGTCCTTAAGTAACCTGATCAAATTATACTTTAACCCAGTTTGTGCCGACCTGAAACATATAATAATTCTTCTCCAGTCTAGAATAAACTTTATTTTTTTTTTATCTGCCCTTTGACTCATCCATTTCAGCGTTATTTAAATTCGTATTCCCTGTGTGTGTTCACCTAGACAAATCTAATCTGACCTAAACTAACCTGACATGCCACTCACCCTATACTAACCTCCCCAAACCTGACAGTCCACCCAAACTAACCTAACCTAACAGTCCATATGTCTTAACCTGCTGTAATCAGATCTAACATTCGACCTTAACTTAACCACTCAACATGACACCAATCCTAACCTAACCTATCACCAACCCGTCTAAACTTGTGTTATTTCACTTTAGTTAGCCCAGTCGTGAGTTACTTATGTACGGTATTTAGCCCAATCTACAATCTCTTAAACCTATCTTCAACGGTGGTAAAAAAGACAAGGGGTACTGTCCTAACAACGAGGGGCTAGAGACAGGAGCGGAGCAGACCTATTACTGTGTAGTGTGTGGAGGAAGCAATCAAACTGTACCGCGGTGTGAGTGTGGCAATAAACATGTCACCTATGATGGCTATCCTTACCATGAGAGAGAGAGAGAGAGAGAGAGAGAGAGAGAGAGAGAGAGAGAGAGAGAGAGAGAGTACTTCCTGACTATTAACTGAGGAATGATCTCGAACTGAAGGGGTCATTGAACAGATTATTGCAGGCTATATCTAACCCCGCTAGTTCGGAAAATTCCTCCTAGACTGAATAAAATCGTCAGGTGAGGGCAAGACTTAAATATATGTTCTAGGTCTGGAGAGGCTAATCACTACGCCATTTTCACGTTATTCTTGCTACACCGGACGATTATATTCAACTCACGAAAGATATCTTGTAGTAAAGGGTTAATTAAGACTATATATAATGCCAGAGAGAGAGAGAGAGAGAGAGAGAGAGAGAGAGATCATGGGCTTAATAAACGGGTCAGTTGAAAGCAAGAATATAATACAGATGGCGTCCTGGAACTGAAAGTGTTAATGTGATACTGGAGATGGTAGTGGTTGTTATCCTTATTATTTTTATTTTTTTATTTTGCCTCCTGATGATTTGACTCATTTTAGAAGAGGCCTTTTGTAGTGCAGAGACAAGGGAAACCTATGTCTAACCCCCCCCCCCAGGCCCCCCACACATAGTTCGAAAAATTTCCTCTGAACCTAAGAAACTCTTCCGAAGATAGCACAAGACTATATATATATATATATATATATATATATATATATATATATATATATATATATATATATATATATATATATATATATATATATATATATATATATATATATATATATATAAGTACGTCATGGGGCTGAAGGAGTTATATATAAAAGAACAGGATTCTCGCTGACCTAAAAGATTTCGTAACGCATTTTTCATAGCGACTTATTTTACCTATAACACCTAATCACTCTCAGGGTTCTTGACTCACTAACAGCTCAAAATAATCGTCTGGCGTTATCGGGAAGAAATATAGAGCTGTTTCGACCAGAGGAGGGTTAATGGCATCAGTACTAACATTCAGGCTCCTATAACTCAGCTGAATATTCTCAAGCATGAACTGCAGTAAAAGACTTGTCCTGGTCATGAGACGGTAATATAATCGTGTGTTATTAGTGCGGTTATAATAAACTGCTTGACAAAAGATGCTACGAGAAAAGGGATCGAATTTGTAGTTGACATAGGAGATTTCATAATTCGTCCTCCTTAGTGACTTATTTTGCACATGCGCTGCAATAAAATCCTCTTGTACTTTATTAATGCAAACTGTTTAGATATTAAGTAAAAATACATGATATACAAAAGAAAGTATGATATATGACGGGAAATAAGTAACATGTGAAGAAGTACTACTAAGTCTCCCATGCCAGCGAGTATTATGACCATTGTTAACAGAAGAACTCGAGAAAAATCTGCGGTAGCCACACGCTGTGTTTCACTAAGTACCTGTAACACGTTGGTGCTGGAGAGTGCCTTCATTGCACGGTGGCACTGACATCTGGGCGGCTCCTTTGCCTGATTAAGCAAATGCCACTCAAGCCCCACCTTATCCCATGAAAGGAGGATGGTGGACTTCATTTGGGGGGCAGTTTAAACCTGCAGTCCACTGGGTTCACAATCACTGTAACCGGGGGTTGCTACAACATCCCCTTGATTCAGATGATTTTTATTTTTTTTTTCTTGCTACCAGACGATTGTATTTAACTTCATAAAGGTTACTTTTACTGAAGGGATCCATGATTGCAATACCTACCTCTCTACTCCAGAACGTCTCCCTGAAACTCCATAAACCGGCAAACCGGTGGCAAGACTGAAACAAATGACGTCGTTGGGGTTAGGAGGTTGGAGGCTGCAAAAATACAATAGAAATACGTCATCGGAGAGAAGTGATTAAAAGGAAAAAATCGTGAGAGGCCAGAATATACTACTACAACTATTACTACTACTAATACTGATGATGATGATGATGACGATGATGATGATGATGACGGTGATGAAGATAATAATAATAGTTAGTAGTAGTAGTAGTAGTAGTAATAGTAATAGTAATAATAATAATAATAATAATAATAATAATAAAATCCATCCTCTTAGAACGTGGGTCCCAGGAGCTTCGTACAGTTCAGTCTCATGAAAGTCATTTATCTTATTCTTGCATCCACCAAACTACTTTATTACCTTAGGGGAGACTTTACGAAACAGGAGGGGTCAGATATAGCTCTCCTTGAACCTCCTTGACCCCCCTTGACCCTTCCTCGACCCTCTTGACCCCTCCGTTACGATGACCACTTGTGTATATTACTGTATTATTGTTGCTCTTACCAGACGATTTTATTCACTGTGGGAGAGGCTTTTCAAAATGGGAGTTTGATATATGGCCCTGATGAACCCGTTTACTAGAAAAGACCTCCCTGGGCCGGGAAATACAAACAAAAACAGACAAACAATCAGTCATCACAAACAGTCAAACAGTCAAACAATCAAGCAACAAGACAATCAGACAAACAATCAAGCAATCAACCAACCAAACAATCAAACGTCTGACCTAAACAAAAAAATAATTCAAATGACGAAACCGTAGTGAAGGAATAAGGGATTTAAACTTTCACTGCGATCATTTCTTTATATATTTAGTCCTCACTACAACCAAGCAATTTTATTCAGATTACATCCTCCCCTGGTAGTAAAGGGATTAAGGAAAGCTGTATGTAAATCCCTTAAATCAGAATATCCTTTAAAAATATGAATAAAGTAATCGTTCGGCGTTGGCAGCTTCTCGGACTGAAGTGGTTGCGGGAGAGGAGACGCCAGGAAGCCCACCGGGATACTCTCTCTCTCTCTACATCTATGTGTGTGTGTGTGTGTGTGTGTGTGTGTGTGTGTGTGTGTATCAGGATGTGTGTATGCCTAGGTGTATACAGGTGCGTGTGTGTGTGTGTGTGTGTGTGTGTGTGTGTGTGTGTGTGTGTGTGTGTGTGTGTGTGTGTGTGTGCGTGCGTGCGTAAGGGGTAGTCTTGTGAGGAAGGAGAGGAGGATCAGCTTTAACTCTCACACGATGACAATAGTGCCTCCATACAGGCAGAGAGAGAGGGGGGGGCGGGAGGAGGGAGGGAGTGAATGGGAAGGAGAGAGGAAGGGAGAGATGATGGAGACGTTATATTTAGGTATGAGAGAGAGAGAGAGAGAGAGAGAGAGAGAGGAGGAGGGGTGCAGGGGGAAAGAGGGAGGAAATGGGAAGGTGAGAGAAGGGAAGAGACGATGGAAAGATTATATTTAGGTAAGAGAGAGAGAGAGAGAGAGAGAGAGAGTATGCGTGACTATCAGGTGTAATATGAATACTTCGTTTTTAATCGCATTTGCATCAGAGTTGTTTGTGTTGGAAGTGGATTTTTTTTGGGTCTATACTCTGTTCTTACTAACTACGCGTAAACTTACCATCTCGCCAAGAAGAACGCTGAGGTATAATGTGAGATTGAAATATGATGCTAGTCACGAAGAAGCGCTATGCAAAGAATATAGAGCCGTAGCATTGTCTTTTTCCGCCATAGGCCCATGGAAAATGAGCTGCAAAGGAACGAAATTTCCCGTCTAACTAGAGTGAAAGAATTATAGTGGTGTAGTGGTTAGAATTCCCCGGTCGGAGTGGTGGCTGTGCATAGATTCTGTACCCAAGAGGTGATTGGATTATTATTAAAACTTCCCACATCCCTGTGCTAAGTCTTCTTGTTTTTATCAATATTATTATTATTATCATCATCATTATTATTATTATTATTATTATTATTATTATTATTATTATCATTATTATTATTATTACTATAGGGAAGATCTAAATCGCTGCAGTTCGCATATCGTTTGAATTACAGCCTTCATTCTTTGCCATATTATAGTCCTGATTGGCCAGTTCATCTGATCAGATATTCTCCTGATCCGACTACCGGAACCCGGATAAGATCTGGAAAAAATGTGAACCTAAAGCCCGGGAACCACTTTAAGTCAGAGGACTAAAATTTTTATGGCATACATACCTGGGACATGGCCAGACGCATCATTATTCTCTGAGATTGCCTACGATAAAAATTTTTGGACTACTCCGGAATGCAGAGAAGTCACCTGATTTTATATGAAATGATAAAGCTACAGCCACTTACAGATCTTTAGACCTAAGCTGACATGCAGATCGGTGACCCTGACCTCAAGGTCCCTTTGTAGCTCGGCTTCTAGTAGGCAATGGCTGTGGGAATTTTTTCATCAAAATTGTCCTTGGACAATAATCCTTGGACAGTTTTACGGCTTTGTAGTTATTATTATTATTATTATTATTATTATTAGTATTAGTATTATATTGTGGTAGGTGGGGGCGCTCACCATCCAGTCTCTCGAAATAGTGCTGCTGTCGGGTGTCTGCCCTTTCCTCTCCTCCATCCTTCTTTCCTTCCATGCTCTTCTTCTTCCTTTCCTTCATTCTTTCATCGTCCTTCTGCCTACGGGTGACTTTACACTCACTCTTCTGTCTTTCTTTCCTTCATTCTTTCCTCTTCCTTCTGCCTGTGAGTGACTTTACACTGAGTGACAAGCCAAATGGCTTCCTGTACACCAGGAAACCATTTACTACGCTGGGTGGTAACCATATAACCATATTTTGGCGACTGGTGGTTTAGTGGGTAATTATTGCATTCCAATCGGATTGAGCTGGTGAAGGTTTATATCCAAGGGATGGTTGGGGTTGATTGCTCATGTATTGCCACTCAGGGATGAGTGAGGCTGGTCACTCTCATCTTTATTGTCAGGACCAACTGCCTAGCCCCGGGCTCCTACGGTCCTCATGGGGCAATGTAGGATTGGATGATGGATGGATTATTATTATTATTATTATTTTTTTTTTTTATTATTATATATTGCCACCAAGGGAAATATGCTGGTTATCTACCCTTATATACAGTGGACTACGGTAACTTTGGGCTCCAACACCTTATATTCTGTTCACTTTAGCTAGCCGTAAAATTGTCATCTCTCCTTGACTGTTGAGGTGTAACAATAGTTTAATCCTAGAATACGGTGTTAGTCACGAAGGAGTTCTATGGAAAAAATGATGAGTCGTAATACTGTCTTTTTCGGCCACTAGACGTCGAGAAACAAGCCGCAAAAGGACGAAAATATTGGCCGAGTTAAGGCGAAAGAACTACAGGTATAAAATTGCCATCTCTCCTTCTTTACTGTTGGGCTGTGGCAATAGAGTAACACTAGAATATGATGCTAGTCACGAAGAAGTTCCTTGGAAAGGATGTTGAGTTGTGGTATTACTTGTTCAGTCACTGAGCTTCAGAAGAGAAGTTGCCCAAGGACGAAATTCTCCGCCAGGTTAAAATGAATGAACTATTGATGAGGGTAAAGTGGAATTGGCTGTTATTACAACTGCATTTCCCACACAGTTGTTGATATAGGAATATAAATACCTCTTAACCATTTTCCTCATTTGCATATTAGTCTCTTCAGCACGAGGATTTTTTTATTTCATTCTTGCTATCTCCAAACGATTTTTTTTTTTTTTTTTTTTTTTTTAGTTTAGGGGAGTGCCCGCGTAGTGAAGGATTTTATGAAGGTTATGTCAACTCCTTCAGTTCGGTAAGTCAGAAAGTGTGTTTTACAAACTTAACGAAATCGTCTGGAGATAGTAAGAACGAAATAAATAATACGTCATCAACTGAAAGGGTTAAGACGACTGCAGCTGCACCATCACCACCACCAGATCATCATCATCATCATCATTTTTACCTTTTTTTCTCACCTAATGATAGTGTATGGTAGATTCCAGAAGGCAAAGGATGAAAACACGGTAGATAAAGAATTACCAAAGTAATTCAACAATATACCCAGTGAAATGAGCCAGACACTCCTTTACTCACCGGTCAAGCTCTCGGAATCCCGTTTCAACCTCATAGGCCTAATCGTCTGCACATATTTAAAAAAATCTTTATACAATAGATGTACTTTATTTACCGGACATCATAGTAGCAATTATCAGAGAAGAAAATCTTGACTAGCTT
The DNA here is from genome assembly GCF_032717465.1 of Coenobita brevimanus. NCBI lineage: Eukaryota > Metazoa > Arthropoda > Malacostraca > Decapoda > Coenobitidae > Coenobita > Coenobita brevimanus. The sequence goes on along the minus strand of NC_137056.1, from coordinate 8,968,210 downwards.
TCACTGGAACCGAGTAATGAAGAGGGGTAGATTGAGATGATTTACGTAGGCAGGATACGTAAAATCCATCCTAGACAATTTACCCACCAACAAAGCCCCAGGCCCAGATGGAATTCCTCAAACTGTTTTAAAAACGTATTCCCCAGAACTTGTCTCCGTTGTAGCTAAATTATTTAGACTATGCATACTTACTTCTTCATTTCCTAAATCATGGAAAGAAGCCAATATCCACCCAATTCCAAAGATAAGAAATTCCTCTGACCCCTCTGATTACAGACAAATAGCTGTCACATCTTCTGTTGGTAAAGTATTTGAAATTTTAATTAATAAGCACATAGTTAAACATCTTGAATCCAACAACTTAATTAGTGATAGACAGTATGGTTTCCGCCACGAAAGATTCACCATTGACATACTCAGTCTCCTGAGTCATACCATCTATCAATCAATCGACCTACATGGAGAAACTTATGCAGTAGCCCTTGATATTTCTAAAGCTTTCGACGGAGTATGGCACCGTTCCCTGCAGTCCAGACTCCCTTGCTATGGACTAACGCCTTTTGTTCCTTTGCTTTCCTCATATCTCAGCGACAGAAAAATAAAGAGTAAAAATAGATGATGTATATTCCAATTTCCACTCAATTAACCCGCGTGCCACGGGGATCAGTTCTGGTGCCAACCTTGTTCCTGGTTTATATTAATGATTTCTTATCTATCACCCTCAATCCCATCCATTCATATGCAGATGACTCAACAGTTCGCAGTTCATTCACAGTCAGACACCCATTTACAAAGTTTAATATCTCTAACTCTCAACTCAGTACAGCCATCTCCATAAATCAAGACTTATCAACGGTCAGTGAATGGAGACAAAACAACCTTGTCTCATTTAATGCTGGTAAAACCAAATATATACAATTTACTAACAGACAGTTATTGCCAGATTCGTGTATTACCTTCAATACTACTAATATTCCCATCTCCAAAAGTATTGAAATTCTCGGCGTCTCTCTTAACAATGCCCTCAGCTGGATCACTTGCTAAAACCGCCTCAGAGAAAGTTGGATTATTGTACAGAGTCCATAACTTCTTCACTGACAATCAGTTAGCTATAATTTATAAGAATCATGTGCGCTGTCAGCTTGAATATTACTCACCCTTGTGGAATGGATGTGGAGAAGTTGTAAAAATCTAGACAGAATTCAGAACAAAGCTGTTGGAATTATTAATAACCCTGCTATTATAAATAAACTACCTCCCCTACAGGTAAGAAGGAATGTTGCCTCCCTTGCATTATTTTACAGATATTTTTATGGAAATGCTCAGACAAAGTTGCGTCCATCGTGCCACATCTCCATGCCTTCCCTCGTGCTACACGTTCATCTGGTAGCGCTCATGACAGGAACGTCACTTAGCCATATTGCAGAACTTCTGCCTATCAGAATTCTTTCATTCCCCGAACTGCATCTCTTTGGAGCTTGCTTCTCTAGAGTTGTTTCCCTCCAAACTTCAACCTACAGCTGTTCAAGTCCGACTGTTACAGATGTTTTATGAATGTAGGACACCAGTAATCTGGTGTATGGATAATTTTTTTATTCATTTGGTTTTCCTTCCTCTGTTCTGTTATTTAAAAAAAAAAAATGTGGAGATGCGGAGGGTGAAAGATGTGAACGTCGAGGGTGGAGTCGCTAGAGGCTGACCGAAAATAGACTTCGGACGAGGTCAAAGAGTGTGACCTCAGGGATTTGGGACTGAATAAAGAGGCTGGTAGGATCCAATAGCTTTGAGAGCCGCCATCTGGTGACTAAGGCCGACGCATGCAAGCATGTTGGAACCTTTATAGACGAAACGGAAGGAGTTACTGACGAATTCCTTCGAAAAACAAAGATCAGTCTGAGCACAGGCTATGTAGAAATATGTAGTCATTGTATATGTATGATTTTATATTTATTAATACCTGGACTCCTGTACTCACTCAGGTGATAAAGTCTGGTTTTAGCTGGAATAGAATGCTAGAGTTGTCTCCCCCGTCAAAGGGTTACCGGTATCTGCATGAACACTTGTAGACTCCCATACTCACTCCTAGCGTAATAAAATTGTCTGGCGTTAGTTGAAGGAGAATACAAGGTATCTGTTCATGAGAACACACACACACACACACAAACACACACACACACACACACACACACACACACACACACACACACACACACACACACACACACACACACACACACACACACACACACACACACACACACATACACACACACACACATTCAGTATGAGGTTATGCTGCCGTCAGATAATTTTAGTTGTTCTAATTGCTTTCGAAACATTTGGGTACTCTAATGAAGTAAATCACACAGGTATATGCTGTAAACTATCTCTTTTGCCGCATCGGACTGTACCATTCATCAGCGTGCATTTCCGGCAGTTATCCTACCGTAGCTAACTTTTATGCACCCTTTTTCCACCCATAATGGTTTTTTTTTTTTTTTTTTTTTTTTTTTTTTTTTTTTTTACCGATGTTGTTCTTCGCTTGTTGTGGTCCCAGCCTTATCTGAACATGAATCCGATGGACTGCAGGTTGAAGTTGCCCTTCTGCTGCACACCATCTTCCTTTAGGGGAACAGAAAGGGAGTTCGGAAACGATTGTAGATCCGCTGCCAGGTTATGTAGGTGCCACCGAGTGAAGGCATTCCACTCTAAACAGTTTATTAACTTAAATAATATAGCACTGGCATATGTAGTGATTTTGTATTTACTTAGTTTCATTAGCCAACAAGCAGTTAAAATATAGAATATAGTGCATGTTCTGTCACTGTTTTGTATTTTTTTTTTCTGTTCTGTTAAAACATAAAATGCATGTGTATTGTATTACATTATATATTTGCATTAAAAAAAAAGTACTTTTCATCCTCCCTAATGTCATGCAAAGTGTCTCTTTGACCAAATCTACATCGATTTTCATAACTTTATGTTCTTTGATTAAGTAAGCTGCTGTCAAGAATCTTTATTTTTTTCCACTGTATACTTTGAAACAGTGTAAGAAACGTTTGAAAGTGTTCCGTAATAAATTTCATGTATGTGTGGCCTGTACTTGCTGGTTTTATGGATACAGCTTAAATAAGGGAACATTATGTAAAATATGAGGTGCATAGTTCATTCAGATTTCTTTTTCTCTAACAAAATAAACGAGAATAGCAACAACTCTCGCAAAAAAAAAAAAAAAAAAAAAAAAAAAAAAATCAGTCACCTGGAGTTGAGATATTCCTTTGCTCGAGTGTACCTTTCCTCTGACCCCCTAACTTTAAATTGTTGTTAAAATTGTTTGTGTGTACGTTTTTCCTCACTCATATATCTGCCAAACGCTTCACAATCAAATTAGTTAATATTAAAAGGGGAAAATACTGAAAACAAAATGCTCCGTCATGTTAATTTATTGTTATGGAAACATGTTTATCATCAAATTTGGTTTGGATCTTTTATAAACACGATGCCTGAGAAATAAAGACTGACAGCATTTGAGAGAATTTGTAGCAACTCTTCCTCGACATTGTATATTACACTTTATATCCTTTTGTATGTTTTCGATGCAGACCATGTAGATGCTTCCCTCTTCAGCACGAGGATATATTTTTATTGTTGCTGTGGTTAGTTTATTTATTTTAGGATAGACTTCGTACTGGAGCGATTGGATACTTCATTAACACCATTACTAAAAAAGGTATCACTAAAACTAATTAAACGTGACTGATAATAAAAGATATAAATAAATAAAAATAAAATGAGATGAAAAGGACATTATAATGAAGAAGTTCAAAAGGATGTAGATTACCTCGCAGGAAAGAGAAAATCAAGGTGCAACAGGCAAAATAAATTGTTAAGAAAGAGATGCTACTAAATATATGTGCCAACGATAAACTGGTCAATAACGTACGTCTGTGGTATCCACAACTCTTCCTTCTTTGTATTAATATATATATATATATATATATATATATATATATATATATATATATATATATATATATATATATATATATATATATATATATATATATAATGATCTCTTATCTGTCACCAATATCCCATCCGTTCATACGCCGATGACTCAACACGTCACAGTTCATTCACACCTAAGCACCCACTCACAAAGTTCAATATCTCTAGCAACTCGGTACAGCAATCTCCATAAATCAAGACTTATCTAAGATCCCTAAGTGGGGGCAAAGTAACATTGTCTCATTTAATGCTAGTAACACCAAATATATACAGTTTACTAATAGAGAAATGTTGCCTGATTCCTACATTACCTCCAGTGCTACTAATATTTCTATCTCTAAAAGAATTGAAATTCTCGGTGTTTGACTTAACAATCCCCTCCGCTGGACCTCTCATGTTAGATCACTTGCTAAAACCGTATATATATATATATATATATATATATATATATATATATATATATATATATATATATATATATATATATATATATATATATATATATATATATATATATATATATATATATATATATATATATATATATATATATATATATATATATATATATTAATCAGAGTCCGTAACTTCTTCGCTAACTAACATCTAGCTATAATTTACAAGAGTCATGTGCGCCCTCAGCTGGAATATTGTTTGCCCTTGTGGAATGGATGTGGAGAGGTAGCACTAAAACAACTAGACAAAACCCAGAACAAGAACAAGGTTGTTAGAATTATTAATAATCCTACTATTACAAATGAACTACCTCGCCTTCATGTAAGACGTAATGTTGCCTCGCTTGCATTATTTTATAGATACTTTAATGGCAAATGCTCACACGAAGTTGCATCCATTGTGCTACCTCTCCATGCCTTACCTCGTGCTACACTGGCATCTGGTAGTACTCATGACTGGATTCACACTTCCATACTGCAGAACTTCTGCCAATCAGAATTCTTTTATTCCCCGAACTGCATTTCTTTGGAACTCGCTTCCCCAGAGTGGTTTCCCCCTAAACTTCAACCTACAGCTATTCAAGGCCAGCTGTTAAAGATTCTTTTATGAATGGAGGACACCTGTAATCTGGTGTATGGATTTTTTTTTTATTCATATAGTTTTCCTTCTTCTGTTCTGTTATATATATATATATATATATATATATATATATATATATATATATATATATATATATATATATATATATATATATATATATTATAGATAGATACATAGATAGATAGATAAATATATTCCGCTGCTGTTCCTCCATCACTTCCCCCTCTGACTTCCTCATGGCTGACATAACAATTTCTTCAGCTGATGTATTTTCTGCCATCACTGGCCTCAGTACTAACAAGGCATGTGGGCCTGATGGGGTCCCTCCTGTTGTCCTTAAGAACTGTGCTTCTGTCCTTACACCCTGCCAAGGTAACCTCTTTTCCCATTGTCTGTCAACTTCTACCTTTCAATCTTGCTGTAAGTTTGCTCTTATTCAGCCAGTCCCAAAGAAGGGTGACCAATCCCAACCCTTTAACTATCACCCACTGTCACCCAGTTGCTTTAACATCCTGTGTCTCAAAAGTTTTCGAGTCTATTCTTAACAGAAAAATTATAAAGCATCTTTCCTATCACAACCTTCTTTCTGATCGTCAGTATGTGTTCCGTCAGGGACGCTCCGCTGGCAATCTTCTCACCTACCTTTCAGACTCATGGTCATCCTCTTTTCGGGACTTTGGCAAAAGCTTTCCCATTGTACTTGACATCTCAAAGGCTTTCGATCGAGTCTGGCATAAATCATTAATTTCCAAACTGCCCTTTTACGGTTTCTATCCTTCTAGCTGTGTCTTCATCTATAGCTTCCTTTCTGGTAGCTGCTGTTGTAGACGGCCACCGTTCTTCTAGATTTATCAACAGTGGTGTTCCTCAAAGCTCTGTCCTATCACCAACTCTCTTCCTTTTATTCATCAGTGACCTTCTATGCTGCACATCTAACCCTATCCACTCATACGCTGATGATTCCACCCTTCACCTTTCCATTCGGTTCCCGCAACGTCCATCTCAGCAGTTACTTCTGCAGTCAAGGGATGAGGCTGTGGCACACCTATTGTCTGACTTGGCTCGTGTCAGTGATTGGGGTAAAAATAAACCTGTTGTTTTTAACGCATCAAAGACTCAGTTCTTACACATATCAGCCCGACAAAATCTTCTACAGGAGTACCCACTAATGTTAATAATATCCCGCTCAATCCTGCATCATCCTTGAACATGCTTTGGATTTCATTCTCTCGGGACTTATCTTGGAAAGATCATATTACATCTCTGGTAAAAGCCGACTCCGTACCTTCTTTAACCCTGCACAGTTGTTGACTTTATACACGGCTTTTATTCGCCCCTGTGTAGAGTACAACTCTCACGTGTAGGGTGGCTCCCCACATACAGCTCTTCTCAATAGGTGGAGTCAGAGGCTTTTCGTCTCATTAACCCTACATCACCACCCTGGAAAATATGATCCTGTAGCCTACATATTTTAGGAAATTAAATTAAAATATATGCGTTGATCAGATCCTAATCTTATTATTTTTTAACAAAAACTACAATCTTTTCTTTTAAGAATAATGAGATAGTTGGGAAAAAAAAAAAAAAGGTATTTCTCTCACTCTCTTGTACCTAAACAGCTTTGTAATGCTGGGTAGAATTAGGCTCGACTTCACGTTCCTATTTCACCCAACGTGGAGCGGGGTCCTCTTTCGAGACCGGAGCTAGTGCAATAGAGAGAGGCAGGACATAAAAACTCTCGGCAACACCATACACATCTATTACCACAATCAGACACAGGACAATTCAGCAGAGATTACAACACAATATAGAGCAATATAAAACCTTATCTAAGATATGTGTATCTCGCAGGATACTTGCTTTCTAGATACTAATGACAACACAACAATCCTAGTGCATTAGGAGTGCAGTAAATACAAGTGCGCGCAGAACGCGGAGGGGAGGGGGTTTGTGGTTTACTAGGAGGAGATACGGGAGGCGCGGAGAGTGACTTAAAACGGCGAGGAGAAAGTTATGGTAATATTGGAAGATGCCCGATATTAGCAGGGGAGTTTATATGGTTTCTGTTAGTGAAGGTACTTTGGCAAATAACTCTGATTCTTGATTTGCCTTAAAGAGCGTGAGCAAGTAATAGAGGGTTTTTAGGGGTAGCGTGCAGAGGGAATATTATTAATACTTCCTTTCTTGATATTTCCTCGTTAGAGTGGGAACATGTCTCTTTAGGCACAAGCTTATTAATTACACATCTGTCAGAGAGGTCTTCCAGGTATGGTCCATAGAATCTCGCTTCACAACGCGGAACAAGGGCGGAATACTCTTAATACTACTTTCACAATATTACTTCGCGGCTAGATGACATTTCTTCCTCACAGTCTTTCTTTCAGCAATGGGGATATGTCTTTATAGATATCCGGGGTGCCACTCGCACATATATTCACTCAGATCTTAGTCCACATTCTCGACCTCTAACTTCTCATTGTGATCTGTTTTACCCCGATATACATCACATAGATTCACTACACAATACTGGTTCTAGGAGAGAGAGAGTCACACTTAACCTATACCACTATTATTACATTATCACCCGTATTCTCTTAAGAAAGGAGACGGGGGCACGACATTGGTGATCCTGCTGAGTTAGGGGCGCCGTCAAGACAGAGCGAACTGAGAGGGCATGGGGTGGCTCGCAAGGGCGTCCTCTCGTGTCCGGGACTCCCGGTGGCTTCCGGACTGGGCTTCGGCGTAAGGCCCTTGGGACTGGGGCCAAATAGGTCCCGGAACCTCTGGGTCAGGTCCCGGCGTCGTGGGGGCGTGGCGAGGTCTCGCCCGGGTGTCCTAGGGAGGGCCGAGAGAGGCGACGGGCTGCGGTCTCCCACATCCAGAGGCGCCGTCAGGGGAGGACTGCGGCAGCGACTGTCACTGGGGCCCGACAGGTGTGTCTGCTCTAGGGCCAGGCGTAAAGAACAGAGACCGGGGGAGGCAGGGAGGTCTGTCCGGGGTGTTCTGGGACAGGACACCTGGAGTTCAATCTCCGGTTGTGGAGACGTCCCTCTCCTAGCTACGCCCTGGGAGCGACCATAGATCGTCTCTACCTGGACACTGGGGAGCGACCATTGATCGTCTCTACCCGAACACTGTGGGAGCGACCATTGATCGTCTCGACCGGAACACTAAGGGAGCGACCATTGATCGTCTCTACCTGGACACTGTGGGAGCGACCATTGATCATCTCGACCGGAGCACTAAGGGAGCGACCATTGATCGTCTCTACCTGGACACTGTGGGAGCGACCATTGATCGTCTCGACCGGAACACTAAGGGAGCGACCATTGATCGTCTCTACCTGGACACTGTGGGAGCGACCATTGATCGTCTCAACCGGAACACTAAGGGAGCGACCATTGATCGTCTCTACCTGGACACTGTGGGAGCGACCATTGATCGTCTCGACCGGAACACTAAGGGAGCGACCATTGATCGTCTCTACCTGAACACTGTGGGAGCGACCATTGGTCGTCTTGACCGGAACACTAAGGGAGCAACCATTGATCGTCTCAACCTGAACACTACGGGAGCGACCATTGATCGTCTCTACCGAAACACTGTGGGAGCGACCATAGATCGTCTCTACCAGAGGGGCGCTGTCTGGAGTACTGTTTCTGACTCCATCCCTAGCTAACTCAGTGATTCCGCCACGCGAAGGTAGTGTCTTTCGCCTACGGTAGCGGCGGCGTGGTGGCTGAATGTCACAGGGGCGCACGGCCCGGGCTGACATGCGTCGTTGTTGCCCGGAGTGGTTGTGGCTGGTGGCGGCTACCCCGTGGGGTCCGTGTGGGGGTGTCGGCATTCTTGTGGGCGAACTCTGTTGTTCCTGGTTCGCCCTGTCGTCGGGGATACTACGGTATTCTCCGGGAGTTTCCCCGGGAGTACTGTTAAAGCCACGCATTTCAAGCTTCTTACCGGACGTCAATATTGATCACTTTATTGTTTCTTTCACACCTGAAAAATGTGGTTTATTCCTGGAAAAAACAAATAAATGAAAAACTATTGTGTAACAATAGTACTTGTAATTAGCTAACAGGAACACCACCCTTGGTCAATATGTTGACCTTTAGCACTAGAAATAGACCGTAATGAATGGAGCCGGATGAACGCAACTCACACGGGTAGGAGACAACTAGCCGAACGCTACTGGGAGGAGGGAGCCGAATGCTTGCGCGTTCGCCGGCGCAGGCACTCTGCCCACCGCAAATCAAGATCTTTACCAGGGGTGGTGGTGTAGGGTTAACTCTCCTCCTCCCTTCAACCTCTGTCTCTTCGCCGCACTGTTGCGTCTTTATCTCTTTTCTATCGCTACTTCAATGGCCACTACTCCTCTGAACTGTCTGCTTGCATCCCTCCACCTTTACGACTGGCGCGAAGCCACTGTAATGTAAGAGTTAACCGTTACTCCCAGTCCTTCATTTATGCAACAGGTCAGCTCTGGAACTGTCTCCCTTTGTCTATTTCCTACTTTCTATGATCTCCAGTCTTTCAGACGCCGTGTATCCAGACATTTCGAAATGAACGGATCTTGAATTTGGCTCTCTTTTGTATTTTTTTTTTTTTTTTTTTTAAGGAATGATTTGTGGGCTCTTAGCCTTCGGTTCCTTCTTTCTTGCATAATATATATATATATATATATATATATATATATATATATATATATATATATATATATATATATATATATATATATATATATATATATTTCAGTTTTACACCGTGTCCCTTTTTTTTCCATAATGTCTAAGCATTGCCCCTGGGTAGAGGACTTTGGTTTTGGAGCGTGTAACACTTTATGATCGGATGCCCTTTCTGATGTCAACTAATGACCCTTAGGTGGACTCGAACCTCCGACTCTTCGGTTAGAGCTCTCTAACCCACTGAACCACAGGTTCCGCAACCAGCCAGGTGACAGGAGAGCACTGCCTCTCCTGGTGGGGCAGCTTACCCGGGCGTGGCGCGAGCTCATGGCTTAGGTCTCTACCACTGAGTCGCCATGCGCCATATATATATATATATATATATATATATATATATATATATATATATATATATATATATATATATATATATATATATATATATATATATATGTGTGTGTGTGTGTGTGTGTGTGTGTGTGTGTGAGCAAAGGCTTCAGGGCCTATTTCTCGGGGGCAGTGGCCTATCCCAAGGCCCAGTAGCCCTCCTACACCTCCATATGTCACCACCTCAGCGCCAACACCCACCGTCCATATTGAATACATGCTAGAGCTGTCTCATACAGGATTGGTGTATTGGTATTTGTGGGGGTACTTTTATGACGTGTCAGCAGGTCCTCTGGTAGATCAGAAAAGTCGGCTTTTTATTAAATTCAAATCCTTTAACTGTTCCCTGCCCCAGCCGGGATTCGAACATGGGTCCATTAGGATTGCAGGCCGCCTCTCTACCAATATATACTCGTGTGATTGTGTATATCTATCTATCTATCTATCTATCTATCTATCTATATATATACAGTATATACACACTGCCTTTATATGTACAGTATATATATATATATATATATATATATATATATATATATATATATATATATATATATATATATATATATATATACACTGCCTTTATATGTACAGTATATATATATATATATATATATATATATATATATATATATATATATATATATATATATATATATATATATATCAGCCATCGTAAGTCCACTGCTGAACAGAAGCCTACCCCAACATTCATTACAAATTCCTTGACAGAGCCAATCTCTGCCAGGTTTTGCCAGCAAACTTTTCTCTCTGTCTCACTGCCTTCTGTCTGTCATCTTTCTGCTATGCTTGCAGTCTCTTGGAGTCCAGTTCGCCAGCCCCTTGTTCCATCGTTTATCCCTTATTCCTGCAACGTGACCTCCCCCCCCCCTCCATTTCTGCTTTTTTATCACAGCAATAATAACCATGATTTAAGTTTTCTCTCTTTCTGTCTCTCAAAAATATTTCCAACATCGACCTTTCCATTTCTTTGTGATAACGGATTACTTTTTTCCATTGATTTTGTCAGTTTCCAGGTTTTGCATCCATACATCATAGTTGGGATTGTGCTTTCATTATATACTTTTCGTTTCATAGTTAGATGGATGAGTGTGTAGTGCATCCTTGACTGCAAGTCCTGGAGGGCTAAGAGATCGCTATTGAAGAGTTGAGAGGAAGGATAGGAATTGTTTGTACTGGTGTTGTGATGAAAAGGGGTAGATTAAGATGGTTTGGTCATGCTGAAAGGATGGAAGACGGCAGTTTTGTGCGAAAAGCGAGAAGCGTAAACATTAAGGGTAGGGTTGCGAGAGGAAGACCAAAAAAGACTTGGGGCGAGGTCATAAGGGACTGAATGGGGAGGCTACCAGAGATCGTGGAGCGTGGAGAGCCGCCATTAGGTGACCAAGGCCGACACATGCAAGCATGTTGGAGCCTTTATTAGCGATATGATACTTTTCATTTCATACTTTTTTTTTATGCGAGGAAGAAGGAACCAAAGGCCATGAGCCCGCAGTAACAGTTCCCTCAAAGAGAAAAACAAAATACAAGAGAGAGCCAAATTCAAGATCCATTCATTTCGAGATGCCTGGACACACTGCGTTTGAAAGACTGGAGATCATAGGCAGCAGGAAATACAGACAGAGGGAGACAGTTCCAGAGTTGACCTGTTGCATAAATGAAGGACTGGGAGTAACGGTTAACTCTTGCATTAGAAAGTTGGATAGAAAAGGGATGAGAGTTTGCTGCTAGACGGGTGCTACGCGCCCGTCGTAGAGGTGGAGGAATGCATGCAGACAGTTCAGAGGAGCAGTGACCATTAAAGTAGCGATAGAAAAGAGATAAAGATGCAACAGTGCGGTGAAGAGACAGAGGTTGATGGGAGTCAGTAAGAGGAGAGTTAATGAGACAAAAAGCCTTTGACTCCACCCTATTGAGAAGAGCTGTATGTGGGGAGCCTCCCCACACATGAGAGTTGTACTCCACACAGGGGTGGATAAAACCCCTGTATAGAGTCAACAATTGTGCAGGGGTAAAGAAAGAACAGAGTAGGCTTAGCACACCCAATCTCTTGGAAGCAGATTTTACAAGAGATGTAATATGATCTTCCCAAGATAAGTCCCGAGTAAATGAAACCCCAAGCATGTTCAAAGATGATGCAGGATTAAGCTGAATATTATTAAACATTAGTGGGTACACCTGTGGAAGACCTTGACGGGTTGATAGGTGTAAGAACTGAGTCTTAGATGCATTAAAAACAAGATTATTTTTACCCCAGTCAGAGATACGAGCCAAGTCAGACATTAGGTTTGCCATAGCCT